>NC_063353.1:2268396-2305180 GCF_021869965.1 Rhincodon typus | reverse complement strand
GAGGCTCAGACACGGTCGCGGTGAGAGATTGAAGCTCAGACATGGTCGTGGTAAGAGAGTGAGGCTCAGACGTGGTCGTAGTGAGATATTGAGGCTCAGACACGGTCACAATGAGACAGTGAGGCTCAGACACGGTCGTGGTGAGAGAGTGAGACTCAGACATGGTCGCGGTGAGAGAATGAGACTCAGACATGGTCGCGGTGAGAGAGTGAGACTCAGGCACCATTGTTATACTTTAGGATTGGTTTCGGTTTTGCAATGTAATTATGTACATAGAACATAGAACTGTACAGCTCAGGAATGGGCCCTTCGGCCCACAATGTTGTGCTGAATATGATGCCAAATGAAATTAGTCTCTTCTGCCTGCCACTGGTCCATATCCCTCAATTCCTTGCATATTCACATGCTTATCTAAAAGTCCCTTAAGTGCCCTTATCATATCTGCCTCCACCACCACTCCAGCAGTGCGTTTGAGACTCCTACCACTGTGTGTGTAAAAAAAAAACCTGCCCCTCATCATCTCCTTTGAACTTTCACCCTCTCACCTTAAATACATGCTCTGTAGTATCGGACATTTCAACTCTGGGGAAAAAGATTCTGACTGTCAGCCCTATCGATGCATCTCATAATTTTATAGATTCCTGTCAAGCCTCCCCTCAGTCTGCGCCTCTCCAGAGAAATCAACCCAAGTTTTTCTAGCCTCTCCTTATAGCTCATACCCTCTAATCCAGGCAGCATCCTGGTAAACCTCCTTTGCACCCTTTCCAAAGCCTCCACATCCTTCCTGTAATGTGGCGAACAGAACTGAGCACAATACTCTTACGCATGGCCTAACCAAAGTCTTATAAAGCTGCAACATGACATCCTGATTCTGTACTCAATTCCTCAATCAATTAAGGTAAGCATGCCATATGCCACCTTTACCATGCTTTCTACTTCTGTGGCCACTTTTAGGGAGCTTTGGACTCGAACCCCGAGAACCTTCTCTATATCAATGCTTTCAGAGTCCTGCCATTAACTGCATACTTTTCCTTAATATTTGATCTCCCAAAGTGCAGCACTTCACACTTGCACAGATTAAACTCCATCTGCCAGTTCTCTTCCCATGTCTGCAGCTGATCTTAATCCCACTGTATCCTTTGACAACCTTTTACACTGTCCACAACTCCACGATCTTTGTATCGTCTGCAAACTTACTAACCCACCCATCTACATTTTCATCCAAGTCATTAATATATCACAAACAGCGGAGGTCCCAGTATGGATCCCTGTGGAACACCACTAGTCACGAACTTCCAGCCTGAAAAACGCCCTTCCACCACTACTCTCTGCCTTTGATGGGCAAACCAATTCTGAATCCACGTGGCCAAGTCACCGTGGATCCTAAGCATCTTAATCTTCTGGATGAACCTACCATGAGGGACCTTGTTGAAAGCCTTACTAAAATCTATGTAAACAACTCTGTCCTCATTGATCACCTTTGTCACCTCCTTGAAAAATTCAATGAAGTAATTAAGACACGATCTGCTCTGCACAAAACCACGCTGACTGTCCCTAATTAGGCCATACTTTTCCAAATGTGCGTAAATCCTATCCCTAAGAATTCTCGCCAACAGCTTCCCAACTACTGATGTGAGACTCACTGGTCTATAGTTTTCTGGATTATTCCTATTTTCCTTCTTGAACAGAGAAACAACATTAGCTACTTGCCAGTCCTCCAGGATGTCTCCAGCGGCTAGTGAAGAAACAAAGATCTTGGTCAAGGCCCCAGCAATCTCCTCTCTCAATAACCTGGGGTAGATACAAACGGGCCCTGGGGACTTATACACCTTAATGCTCTTCAAGAGATCTGACACCACATTTGGGAGGGTGGATATATTAATGTACAGTTGGGTGTCCAACCCCTTCTACCCACAGCCCCCACCCCTCTCTGGAACTGTCTTGTAATTGGTGCTGGATGGCTAGTTGAAACTATTGCTTTCCTAGGGAGGTAGGTGATACCTGACTGAGAACCTCGCCTTTCACCAAAGACCAGGGGTAAAACTGTGCCCTGAGGCTCAGGTCATCATGGAACACCACCTGGAGTTGTAGGTCATCATGTTTAACATCAGGATTGTCTGTTGGTATGGTTTATCAAGCATCAGCATCGCAGTTGGTGACTTTTCCACCCCTTCTTAAAATGCATACAAATTCATAGATACAAATGAAATAGGAGCAGGAGTAGGCCATTCAGCCCTTTCAGCCTGTTCTGCCATGTTAGAAAATTATGGCTGATCATCTATCACAGTCCTCTGTTCCCACTTTCTCCCCATACCCTAAGAACTATATCTAACTTCTTCTTGAAAACATTCAATGTTTTGGCCTCAACTGCTTCCTGTGGCAGAGAAATTTTCACCTTCCTCCCCACAGCCGAAATAGATTACCCTTTTGGGAGTTGCCATGGTGACCCACTGCCCCCTTACACAATGCCCCACTCTAGGCCAGTTTGAGACAATCATGTCCAATTTTCCCAGCCAATGTCCCCAGTCCTTTAGCCTTTTTTTTATGAGGAGTCAGTTTTGCTTCTGGCTTTAAAGAACCATTGATTGCTGGCTTTTAAATTTCAAACCTGATTTTTATCCCAACAACATGGCTGGAATCATAGTGTTCAACTCTGCACTGAATGTTATTTTCTTTCTCATTCTTGTTTCAGGCAGTCACACATTAGGTGTGGCAGATTTTTTTGTAGCCTCCAAGGGGATCAATTTTCTGAAAAAAAAGAAATCCTCCAGAAAAGGAAATCTGACGGGGTGGGGTGGGAGGTGAATTTTGCAGTTTTTGAAGATCCAGCCAGATTTTCCACCCCAGGAATTTAATTGGATAGCTAGGGTGGGGAGAGTGTTCTGTGCTGTCAGCTGCTCAGCACTTCCCGAATGGGTCTTAAACCCCTCTGCCTCCGGTCTCAGGGCATCTCAATCTGTGTCACAGTATAAAGAGGTGCCAGTTCCTGCACTCGTAACTTTATTCAATAAGTTCCCAATTTAGCGCTAAGCTTTCCAAGCTTTTAAAAGGCCTACTTTACAGAAGCCTGTTTGACTTTGTGCATTTGTGACCAAAGTGAGGTGAAAATAGCAGACTGACAGGCCACCCCCTTGTTTAGCTACTAGACATTGGTACAATTCAGCATTCTACTTTATGTCTGGCATAAATATAGTCAGATTGCATTTATACTGTCGCACATGTCTTGATGGTGTTTTTTGAGCACATCTTGCGTTGCCCAGAATACAGTCACTATCTGAACCCCGAATCTCAGACTCTATTCATCTGTCTCTGGCCTTATGGACAACAAAAACCATAACTTGCATTTATATAGCACTTTTCACACACTGCAGCGTCCCTCAATTCTTTACAGCACTGATGTTAACACCTCAGTGTTATCAAAAAACATTTATCACCGAGCCACATGAGGAGATGTTAGAACAGGTAATGGAAAACTCAGTCAAAGGTGTAGGCTTTAGAAAGGCACCTGAAAGGAGGGAGAGATTTAGGGAAGGAATTTATTTTACTCCTTCCTTTCCTCCCACCATTGGTGGTGGTGCCCTTGGCTGTGTGGGCCCCATAGCCTGGAAACATGGAAACATAGAAAGTACAAGCAGGAAGGAGTAGGCCATCGAGACCCCTCCATCATTCAACATGACCATGGCTGACCCTCTGTCTCAATCTCATAATCTCACTCTCTCTCCATTCTCCTTGACACCTTTAGCATCTAGAGATCTGTTTATTCCTTTCTCAAATATATTCAGTGACTTAGCGTTCACAGCTTTTGTGGTGGAGAACCCTGCAGGTTCACCATGGTCTGAGCGAGGAAATTTTTCATCACCTCAATCCGTAACATGCTAACTTATATCCTGAGACTGTGAACCCCTGCCCCCATCATCCCCGTATCTAGTCTGTCTAGCCCTGTCACAATTTGATTTCTCAATGAGTTCCCTGCTCAATATCCTAAACTCTAATGAATACAGGCCCAGTTGACCAGTCTCTCCTCATTGGACAGTTCTGCCATCCCCTGTATTGTCTGGTGAACCTCCGCTGTACTCCCTCTTTGGCAACTATACTCTTTCAAGGAATTTCCTCACAAAATCCCTCTCTCCCCACTTCTCTCCCTCCTCAGTTAAGCCCCTCCCTAAAATCCCTCTCCTTGACCAGCCCCAATAACTCCTTCAGTTCTGAGGAAGGGTCACTGGCCCCGAAATGTTAACTCTGATTTTTCTTCACAGATCTGCTGAGCTTTTCCAGCAACTTCTGATTTTTGTTGTTAACTCCTTCCTGGGCTTGGCATACTTTTGTTTTTGGATATTCCTGTAAATGACTTTGTTTTGTTTGTTAAAGCTGCAACAAAGCTGCGGGTTGCTGTTGAAAGTCAAGTTGCAGGATTTCCTGTGAGAGACCACCTTGTGATTGGATAGTTAGAGAGAACATTTCTGTGGGTAAAAGTGTCAGTCACTCAGCAGTCTATGATTCATGGGACAATTGACCCAGTCATCTCCAATCTTACTAAAGGATGTGCCATTCTATGCAGCCTCATGCAGGTAGAATCATAGATTCCCTATCGCATGGAAGTTAGCCATTTGGCACATCAAGTTCACACCGACACTCCAAAGAGCACCCCACCTCCCTTCGCTATCCCTATAATCCTGAATTCCCCAGGGCTAATCCCCCTAGCCTGCATATGCCTGGACACTATGGGCAATTTAGCATGGCCAATCCACCCTAACGTGCACATCTTTGGTCTGTGGGAGGAAACTGGAGCACCCGGAGGAAACCCATGCAGACACAGAGAGAACATGCAAACTCCACACAGACAGTTGCCCGAGACTGGAATCAAAGCTGGGTCCCTGGCGCTGTGAGACAGCAGTGCTCACCACTGAGCCACTGTGCCGCCCACCAGATGCTGGTAATGTTTGCTGATGCTGCCCATTTTGGGCAGTGGTTTTATTTCTCCCTGTGTAAATATTAAGTTAAACCATCTGTATTACTAAAAGTTCTTTCGCATGGAAGAATTTCACGAGCTGAAATTAATACTTGCACCTGAAGATGTAAGTGTTTTTGTCTGAGTTGTGGATGATAAAGACCATTTTAAAAGGAATAGTTGAAGATCTAGAACCATGAAGAATGATGCTGTCAATAGAACTGATACAAAAGAATAAGTGCTTGGCTTTTAGTGGATTCAAACATTCATTTTAAATTTTATTTTCTGTATTGAATTAGTTCAGCAGTAGTTGCAGGAATGGATTTTGTGAGAATGTTAGCTTGTGGTGTTTAGTTCATGAATGATCTGTTCCAGGTTCCCACATACCATGATAACCTTTGATTCTCCAGGCTAGCAAGAATCTATTTGCTTCTATCTTAAAAACATTTAATGATCCTACCTCTGCTGCCTTCTCTCTGATACAGAGAGTTCCAATCACACAGCCTTCTAAAAGAAAAGAAAATCCTTTCATCTCTGTCCTCAAATATCCAGGTTTGGTCTGACAAATAGCGAGTAACATTTGCAACATCACCACTAAGATAGAATCCAACCATTGTCCCTTGACATTCAATGGTGTTATCATCACTAAATCTCCTGCTATCAATATCCAGAGGGTTACCATTGACTCGAAACTGAACTAGGCTATCCATATAAATACAGTGGCTACAAGAGCAGGTCAGAGTCTAGGAATACTAAAGAGAGTAACTGACTTCCTGATTCCCCTCTGCCTGTCCACCATCTACAAAGCACAAATCAAGAGTGTGATGGAATATTCCCCACTGTCTGAGTGCAGCTTCAACAACACTCAAGATGCTTGACACCATCCAAGACAAAGCAGCTCATTTGATCCACTGCCTTCAACATTCAGTCCCTTCATTACTGCTGCATAGCAGCAGCAGTGTGTACCTTCTACAAGATGCAGTGGAGTGAGTCACCAACACTTCAGCAACATTTTTCATAAGTCCAGAAGATGTAGGAGCAGAACACATTGAGTCTGCTCTGCCATTCAATGAGATCATGGCGAATCTGATAATCCTCAACACCACTTTCCTACCTATTCCCTATAATCCTGATTCCCTTACTGATTGAAAGTCTGTCATCCAAACTTCCACCTAGAAGGAGAAGGTCAGCAGATATGAGGGAACACGACGCCCTGCAAGTTGCCCTCCAAGACTCACTCACCATCCTGACTTGGAAACATATCACCATTCCTTCACTGCCGCTGGGTCAAATTCCTGGAACTCTCTCCCTAGGGCCATTGTAGGTCTACCTATAGCAGGTGAACTACACTGATTCAAGAAGGCAGCTCACCACCACCTTCTTAAGGGCAACTAGGGATGAGCAATAAATGCTGGGTAGCCAGCAATGCTCATGTTCCATGAATAAATTAAAAAGAAGAATGCCCCCTTTTCCCCCATTAACTGGGGCACTGTTCCAGATTTCCATGACCCTTTGTGGGAAGCAGTCCTTACTGAGCCCCTCAATGGCCCAGCTCTAATTTTAAAATTGTGTTCCCTTTCTCTGGACCTCCCCAACCAATGAAAATATTTTCTCTCTAACTCTGTACCAAAACCTTTAATCACCTTGAACAGCACTATTAGAACACCACACAATCTTCTATACACAAATGAATACAAGCCTGAAACCTGTCCCATCATTTCTCCAGATATCACTGTGCACTACGCTATGCAGTAGTCTAACCTTTCTGAAGTGCCACACTTAAAAGTGCGGTTACTCTAAATGGGGTTTAGTTGAACCTCAATACACATGCAACATAAGTTCCGCCCCTTTGTATTTCAGGCCTCTTGCAAACTAGGCCAATAGTTTTTTTAAATTATTTTTATCTATCCACTGGCTTCTAATGATTTCAGTTCCTGGATTTCTTTGCTTCCCCACAACCCTGAGTTTCTGACTATTTCGAGAATGCTGTGATTTCTTTTTCTCAGCTCCAAAGTGATGATCTCACACTTCCCCACATTGAACTCTAACTGCCAGTGTCTGACCTATTCATTTAACTTATTAACATCTCTGTTTGTATTCACACAATTTACTTTTGCCCCTAGCTCAGTTTCAGCAGAAAAATTGGACATAATGCTGCTTTTTCTTTCATCTGATTCATTAATGGGAGACGTGTGCTGCCAACTTGAGTACAACTCCTTTATTCTGACTTTCTCTGTATCCTATCAGTGAAATAATTCCCTGCCCCAACTAATTGGTCGCCTCCAATTTCATGGAGTCTTGTTTTTGCTTAAAAGTCTCTTACGTTGCTTCTTGTTAAATGCCTTCAAGCATTTCATATAAATATCATTGCTTGGCATTCTACTAATGTTCCTAGTTAGTTTCGTCCTCAAAAGTATCAAGTCATTTCAAGAGATAGTAAGAACTAGCGATGCTGGAGTCAGAGATAGCACAGTATGGACCTGGAGGAACACAGCAGGCCAGGCAGCATCAGAGGAGCAGGAAGGCTGACGTTTCGGGTTGGGACCCTTCTTCATAACGCTACAAATCCTTGTTGTCCCACTGATCAATTCATGTTTGTTGAAACGCTTAGATATTCTATCCCTAATAACAAATTTAACTAATTTCCCCCAAACTGACTACTAATCAGCCTATCATTTCTTGGTTTTTCTCTCAGTGACCTTTCTTAAAAAGCACAGTTTAAGTGGGAAACTCCCCATCCAGGAAGGTAGTTCCTGAATTCAACGAGTATTGAAAGATTGTGACTGAAGATTCAACAATTTCACCCTGTATTACCTCAAGATTCAAGCCATAGGCTCTTGGAGTTTTGTCTACCTTTAATCTCATTACATCTACTATTATTTAATTTCCAATGAATCTAGTTAGTTCCCCCCCTCAGTTTATTTTTCATTTGCCTTGTAACCTTGCTATTTTAGCCTGAATGGTCTCCTGCAAAGATTGATACAGAATTATTATTAAGAAAGACTGCCATTTCCTTATGTCCAGTCACAATATCACTGTCTGTTATTAGGGGACCCAAATGCTCTTAGCCACTCTGTTAATACTTTTGTAAAATGATTGAGTGCTGTCCCTGGTATCACTTGCATTTTTTTTTCTTGTATACCTTTCTGTAACTCTTCCCCACTTTCTTTGTATCACTTTCCTGTCCTTCATTTTTATCCCAATCTAAGGAATCTGTCTTTCTTGTTCTTTTTAAAAAAAAGGTCCTTTCTTTTAGTTTAACACCAACTCTTCTTTTTGGCTGAGTTTGTTTAATTACATGGGTACCCTTCAGGGAAATGTGTAGATCTTATATTCTACCAAATACTTTTGTGAAAACCTCACACTATTCATAACTAGTTTGTGTTATTAATAAGCACTATGTAGCTCATTTCTGGTTTATTTTTCTAAATTTGGTCTTATCGAGATTTAAAACTTTGTTTTTTTGGTTCAGCCTTCTCCCTATCAAACCCTAATATTGAATTCTCTATTCTGGTCATCTCTGTGTTCCCTTGCTGATAGATTATTGAAGTGTAACTTAAATTGAACAAATCTAAGAAAGATTTGAATAAACATACAAAAGAAAACAAGAATTTTGGGGTATGCATTGTTAATGTGGAACCTGCCACAAGATGAAACACAGCTTCCAGAGGTCAAAATAAAATTTCATGAATCTCATTCTGAATTCTTACAGTTCTTTTTCTCATCGTCACTAACTCGATTTATGAGGTGATAAGGCCACGCAGTAACAGTACCTTCTATAGTGGTGTCAACATCAACTCTCACAGGAGCAGAATTTAGAAGAATTCATCAATATCCTCAATATTGACTAATCCTTCATTCAGCTGAAAGTTACATGCACAAGGAAAGATGATAGGCATGAAAGTTGTCAGTTATTTTTGAGGAAAAGAAAAGTGTTAAGTCAACACAAATAAAAACACCCAGAGGTAAATGCAGACTGGTGAGGTCACAGCTAAGATATTTCCAATGTATTTGCATAAAGTTGGAAGATTTTAAGTTTGGGGTTATCACCCTTTTACTGTATCTCAGTTCTTAATCTCAGACTTATACTGAATCATTTAAACAGTGTTCGTATCAACAGCATCCACTACATTTCCCCCTCCATATAGTAGCGCTTAACTAACCTAGCCTTAATTGAGAGATTCCACATTCATTTGTGAGGAATTAATTGCATCAATGATTTCAAACTTACCAGGCTCCCAGTTAGTTGAATATTCTTTTCTGGCAAGATCACCCCACACTCCCTTTCTGCCTCCTTCCCCTGCACCCATTTTCTTTGGCACCTCTTTCGTCAGCACTGAGTTATTTAAATCCACCTCCTCCTCACTGCTACCATTCCCCCAACCCACCCTGGCCCCAGCAAAAGATCCCTCACTCACTCACTACTTCCCAATGCTCATTGCTGCTCTGATCATGACTGTTTCTGTCCTGTGGGTGACTCTCATCAGTAGCAAGAATGAGAGAGAAACAGCCTGTGATTGGAGGAGAAGCTCCTAACAGATTCTGTCTCCGCTACATTCAGGGCCACCTATTCTCTGATGAATTGCCTCGTGATTGAATTTTCCCTCAGTGTTTTGAGGGTGAATTCACTTACTGGCCCCCAAATAATGTGGTCAGCAGCAAAAACAAAAGCCACATAGTTCAAGGGCAATTAGGGATGAGCAACAAATGTTGGCCTTGCCAGTGATGCCCACATCTCATGAAAGAATTTTTAATATGTGCTTGGTACATCTGATAAGTTTGGTGGATTGCTTTAATATCACATGTACTGAAGTACAGTGAAAAGCTTTGTTTACAAGCAGATCATAGTAAGCAAGGATGTACATATCAAAGGTTGTAAAAAGACTTAGACAGAGGTATACAGTTTACATTGCACAAGGCATGCGCTAGGCGAGATCAACATTAGCAAGATCAGCATTATTTGAGGCTAGAAAATCCATCATCAGTCTGATAACAGCTGGGAGGAAGCTGTCCCTGAACCTGCTGGTGTGTGGTGTTCAGGCTTCTGTATCTTCTGCCTGACAGGAGAGGTTGTAGGAGATCATTACCAGGGTATATTGGGTCTTTGATGATATGGACAGCCTTTCCAAGGCAGTGAGTGATGTAAGTAGAGTCCCTTGCTTCCGTGATGGTCTGGGCTGTGCTTATCACCTTTTTTAGTTTCTTGCGGCCCTGGGCAGAGCAGTTGCCATACCAGGCCGCTATGCACCCGGACAGTATGCTTTCAATGGTGCATCTATAGAAGTTGATGAGGGACCTTATGGACATGCCAAATTTCCTGAGCTGCCTGAGGAAGAAGAGGCGTTGTTGTGCCTTCTTGACCGTCACATTTACGTGGGAAGTCCAGGGCAGGTCATCGGTTATCATCACTCCGAGGAACTTGACACTGTCCACCCTCTCAACCTCAGTTCTGTTGATGTAGATGGGGGCGTGTTCTCCTCCTTTCTTTCTGAAGTCAGTTTGGAGAGTGTTTCTTCCGAACTGAGACCCCAACCTTAAAAAGTACAAATATTTACTAGTATTATTTTAAAAATAGCGAACTGGTTTCATCTTTTTCATCTGTTAGTGACATAAGAGGCAACCAGCCTTCTTTTTAACCTCCTTCACAAAGCATAAAGTAAAAGCAAAGTGAAAATTTGCATTTCTCACAACCTCAGGATGTACCATTACATTCTGCACCAAGTTTGAAGGATGTAAACAGGAAATGCAGTTATCAGTTTGCACACAGCAAGGTCCCACTGAAAGAAATGAAATAAATGGCCAAAATCATCTTTTTATTTTCTTGTCATTTGAAGGATAAGTATTGGCCAGACACTGGAGGAACTCCCCATTTCTCCTTTCAGTACCTATTATCTCCACCCAAGACAGCAAATAGGTCCTCACTTCAGTGAAAAGCAGCATCTGTGACAGTGCAGTACTCCTCCCTAGGGCCTGGGGATTACATCAGGGCCAAGTATTTCAGGCCTGGGACTCTAGGAGCCACAGTGCTCAGACCCAGGCTAGAAACAGCACCAGGGTCAGTGATTTCTGTCCCTGCTGCTCCCTCAATATTGCACTGAAGTGGATTAATAGTTCAAGTTTCTGTAGTGGATTTGAACCGACAATGATCTAACTCAAGGGAGAGAAATGTAATTCAGACATGGCTTTCAGCAGATTTTGCTCTGGGCATTCCCATAACAAAGTCTTCTCTTATATGAAAAAGTAGCTGGATGTAGTGGGGGAAAGAGTGTTTACATCTTCTACTGGTTCCCCAACTGGATATTAACTCGTATTTAGAACCACATCTCACCCCTTTCAGATAGTTAAAACCAGCAGAGGAAAAAAATATCAGAGAAACTTAAGGAATCAAAATCCGATTAATCTTCAGGACCTTGTGGCCTACGTCTTAGGATTCTAAAATTTAAAAAAGCAGCAGAGATGGTGATGCACTTGCAGTAATTTTCAAAAATTCTCTAGATTCTAGAACTTTCCTAGTGGATTGGAATTTAGGAAATGCAGTACTGCTTTTCAAGGAAGGAGAGAGAGACAAAACCAGGAATGACAGGCCTGTTCACACAACATCAGTCATCGTGGAAAGTACTGACATTTTTATCAGCAAAGTCTTAACACTGCACCAAGAAAATTATACAAAGTAAATGTGGTTTTATTGAAAAGGAGATTGTGTTTGATGAATTTATTTTGAGGATTTAACTAGAAGGGCGGATAAAAGGGGTACAGTAGATGTAGTATAATTGCATTTCCAAAAGTCACTTTATAAGGTGCCACGCAAATGATTAATTGGTCAAATAATGGCTCATGGAGCTGAGGTGATATGTTAGCATAAATAGTGGACTGGGTAATGAACGTGAAGCAGAGAGTAAGGCTATGCTGAGTACAATACTGCAGGAATCAGCACTGGAACTTCACCTGTTGAGAATGTATATTCATGCCTTTAACATAAAGGCAGAAAGTGATGCATCAACATTTGCTGACGATACAAAGTTGGCTGTAGAAATCAGAGATAGGAGATAGCAAGAACTGCAGATGCTGGACTCAGAGTCAATACCCTGTGGAGCTGGAGGAACTGATGAAGAGTCCTAACCCGAAATGTCGACTTTCCTGCTCCTCTAATGCTGTCTGACCTGCTGTGTTCCTCCAGCTCCACACTGTGTTGACTTGTAGAAATCAGAGTTGTGACCACCCCACGGGTTGCAAAGAAATGAAGTGACAGGGGACCAAGCTGATAGATGGAGTATAATGTGGAGAATTGTGTGGCTATTCACTTTGGTCATACTAATAAAAATCCAGAATAACTTCTAAAAGACGCAAATTTTTAATCATTGCTGTGCTGTTCTTGTGCATTCTCATACGAAGAATACAGGAAGTTAATTCCTGCACAACAAGTGATTAGGATGACAAAAGGCATGTTGGCCTCTATTGCGAGATGATTGGAGTATGAGAATGAAGAGCTCTTGGTATAATTCTACACTGTATTGAGACCACACCTGGAGTACTGTGTGCAATTTTGATCTCCATTTTTAAAAAAGCAGACACTTGTTATTGGACACAGTATAATGAAGGTTCACTGGTTTGGTTCCTGGGTAGTGGAAGTTGACCTATGATGAGAAACTGAATAATTTGGGTCTATATTCCCTGTAGTTTGGAAGAATGAGAGGCGAGCTCATTGAAATGTACAAGATTTTGAAGTAACTTGACAGGTTGGACGGTGAGAGGTTGTTCCTGCTGGTGGAGGATACAGTGGCACTGTCTCAGGATAAGGAGTCAACCAATTAGACTGAGACGAGAGAAATCTCTTCACTCAGAGGGTTGTGAATCTTTGGAATTGTCTGCCCTGGGTGGCGGAGGTGGTGGATGGTTTGGTTTGGTTAGCTCAGGTGCAGAATAAAGCTAGCAGTGTGGCTTCAATCCCTGTCCCAAATGCAATAGTTCATGAAATCCTGCCTCCTCACCTTACCTCATCGCTTGTGGAGTTGTCACCTTCAAGATATACATAACCAATTATCTTTCTCTAACAGAGAGGAATGTCTATGATCCTTTGTGGACTATGGCTCCTTACTTACCCCAGAGAGTTTGGATGTTCTATTGTTCAAGATATTTAAGACTAAGATTGAGCAATTTTTAATCTCACGGGCAATCAAGGGGTATGGAGTGATGGCAGGAAAGTGAAACTGAGGCAGAAATCAGAGCTGATCATACTGAACGGTGGAGCTGGCTCAATGCTCAACTCCTGCTGCTGTCTCTCATGTTCATGCCTTTCCCAGGACATGATCTAGTTTGCTGTATGTTGACTCGTCTTTTAATAGTAAGATGTAGTTTTGTGGCTATGACCCTCTGAAAGATTTCTAATTGTACCAATGCCATCCAAGCAGCGACAAAGGGAAAGAGTAAGCAATGCAGGAGCAAGCCAGTCGAGTGGTCCTCACACTAAAAACAAAAAATGCTGGTAATCACAGCGGGTCAGGCAGCATCCGTGGAGAGAGAGCAAGCTAATTTTTTTGAGTCTGGATGACTCTTCATCAGAGCAGAAAGTGGTCCTCATACACATCCACCAGGAAACATAAGGTGACACAGCAGGAGCTACAGGTTTCTTGACTATTCTCTACCCAGGATGAAAAATGAACTAGTGTGAAAATCATTAGTGTGAAAAAGCTTTCAATAAATCACAAAAATTATTTAATGGAACAACTGAGTGATTTTGACCCAGTTTCAGTCAGTACCCTCTCTTAGAAACAGACAGGGGGTGAAATAAAGACTAAATCAGAAAACTTACCTGGGGAGATGGTTTTGTAGAGGTGTCACTGGGCTAGTGATCCACAGGCCTGGGCTACTAGTCTGGGACCTGAGTTCATGGCCCACCTGAACAGCTGGTGGAATGTAGATTCATTTAACAAATCAGCAAGATAAAATTAATCTCAATAATTGGAACCAGGACAACTATCGCTGATTGTTGTTAAAAATGAAGCTGGTTCCTTAATACTCTTCAGGGATGGAAATCTGTCGTCTTGCAGTAACTCCAGATCCATAGCAATAGGTTGTCTCTTAACTGCTCACTGAAATGCCCTAAGAAACCACTCTATTCCAGGGCAATTAGGGACGGGCCACAGCTATTGGCCTTTCTGTCGACTCCCACATCCCATGAATAAATAAAAAACTTGGGTTAATTTACTTGGAAATACATTTTACTGTTTCACTGATGTATTTTTGTGTTCATCAAATGTGAGAGGGGCATTGAAGGGGTTAACCTGTATCTATTTATCTGTTTTAGGAATGGAGAGTGCGATCACACTGTGGCAGTTCCTGCTGCAGTTACTGCTTGATCAAAAACATGAGCATCTGATCTGCTGGACGTCCAATGATGGGGAATTCAAACTCCTTAAGGCAGAAGAGGTTGCTAAACTCTGGGGACTAAGGAAAAACAAAACCAACATGAACTATGATAAACTGAGCCGAGCCCTTCGATATTATTATGATAAGGTACTTACTGTATTGTGAACAGAAGAATATGAATCCAATTTGTTCTGACATACAAACTGGAACTGTGAGCTGGATTAGTTTAAAACCAAATAGATTTCAGAAAGTAATGTAAATAAGAAGGTGTGTTGAAAATAGGCTACAGTACAGTGGGAGTGGGGTACAGCATACTGGGCATGGAGTACAGCATGTTGAGAATGGGGCTAGAATGTATTGGGAAAGAGGTGCAGTATTTTGTGAATGTGGATGCAGTATATTGGGAACATTGCATTTGCTTTGAAGATTGGGTGCTTTTCGGAAAGGGGTGAGGTATTTTGAAGACAGGGTACAGTATATTGGGAATGGGAGTACAGTGTCTTTCTGATGGCTGTATTTATATGCACTGTATCGGTAAAACATTTAATTGATTGGGGATCTGTTGGTATGGGATATAGGCTTGTTTCTGTGCGTGTCAATGGGAATCGGATTCAGCCCCAATGCTCTAGCTATTGAGATCCCAATCCCAGTCTCCTGATGTGATTACTCCACACAAGAAAGGAGGGATTAAATCAATGCGGGAATTTTTTCATGCGGGAGTTTTATGCATTTACATTTGATCCTGACTTTGTGAGATTGGGTGCAGATTAGCAACATATCTTGCCACTGTGTCAGGAAACCCTAAAAATGGAGAGGAGGAAACATCTTTAAGGTGGCGTCTGAGCTCCAGAGGAAAGGAGAATTTGATGGTTTCCTGGTATATAACTGAGATATTTCCTCACAACTAAGGAATGCAGAAATGTAAGAAATAGGAGCTGGAGTAGCCCTTTCAGCCTGTTGAACATTGTCCTATTCAAAAAGATCCTGCTTAGGTTGCACATGAACAACCCCTTTGCACCTAATGGCCTTATCCTAAATTCTTTGAGTGTCCAAGTATTGGTTGGTCTCTGTCTCAAATATAGTCAGGACTGAACCCCCTGGGGTTGAGAATTCCAAAGGTTCACAGCTCTTTGGCTGAAGAAATCCATTCTCAGCTCAGTCCTAAATGATCAACCCCTTATCCCATGTTCTAGATACCCCTGTCAAAGAAAATCTCTCAGTATCTGCCCTGTCAAACCCATTGAGTTTTGTTTCTGTGAGATTTGCTGCCCCCTGCTGTCTGCAATCATTATGTCACTGGCTGAAGGTAACACTACACACGAGCTGAGGTGAGTGCATTCAGTATTTATTTTATAATGGCTAGTTACATACAGCCTGCAAATCTGCAGATGAACAGAAATCTTTCTTCAGCTGAAATTCTTTCTCTGTTCAAATATCAAAATTGCCTGTTGTAATGTGCTGCCAAAGATGTTTAATATTGAGGCAGTAATGAAGGCAGCTTTTTCTCAGAACTGTGTGAAAGCTAAAACAAAATTGTTGATGATGTAATCTGTTCACAACTATACTTCTGATTCTCTTTCAATCATTTACAGTTTGAGGTAACCTGAAAACTAACAAACTGAGGGAAAATTCTCAGCAGCAGGATTCGACTTTTGTTCTACAGGCACTGTAAAATTAATTTTAAAATAGTAAGCCACCCTAAATGTTGAATGGTGTTGGTTTATTCATTTATGGAATGAGGGCATTTTTGGCTAGGCCAGCATTTATTGTCCATCTCAGATTGTCCAGAGGGCAGTTAACTGTTAACCATATTGGATCTGGAGTCACATATAGACCAGACCAGGTAAGGACAGTAGTTACCTTCCCAAAAGGATATTAGTGAAACAGATGGATTTTTTCCAACAATTGACAATGGTTTCATGGTTATCATTGGATTCTTAATTCCAGATTTTTATTGAATTCAAATTCTACTATCTGCCATGGCAGGATTCGAACACAGGTCCCCCAGAATATTCTGCTCTGAAGAAGGGTCACTGGATTCAAATCGATAATTCTACATTCTTACCACAGATACTGCCAGACCTGCTGAACTTCTCCAGCACTTTCTGCTTTTATCCCCAGACCTTTGCTTGGGTTGCTGGATTAATAGTCTGGTGATAATACAACAAGGCTATCACCTCCCCTCTGTGGTGCTGCAGATTAGCTCTGGTTCCAGTGTTTGAACTCAACTGCAGATTACTAAAGGTGTTCTTTAGGTGCTTGCTGGTTGGATCATTGTCTGCATTGGTTTTGACCCTGTCTGCTATCACTGGCAATCATTGACAGTCTACATTCTGACTCTTTGTGGGAAAAGGAAGAAATAAGCTGGTGCAGTTGGAACCCTCCCAGTGAGTAAGGTTTGTAATTTGTTGCACTGGAGTTTTAATTTTCTTTGACTGTACCGAACCTTACCTGGGAATGTGTGATGCAGCCATTACTCCTCAATGCCACAATGCGACTCCCCTGCCCTTCCATTTGGGAATCTGAAAGTACGTTTGCAGCTTTATCCATTAACAAGTTATGGACATCATTCATAAGGGAGCAATATTGGCCATGACTCAAATTCCTTGTAGAGATCTACAGCACAGAAAAAGGTCCTTCGGCCCGTCATGTCTGAAAAAGTCATAAACAACCATGTAACTATTCTAACCTCATTTCCCAGCACTTGGCCCATAGCCTTGTATGCCTTGGCATTGCAAGTGCACATCTGAATACTTCCTCAGTGTTATGAGGGTTTCTTCCTCCATCACCCTTACAGGCAGTGAGTTACAGATTCTCACCACCCTCTGGATGAAAAGGTTTTTCCTCATATCTCCTCTCCCCCTTACCTTAAATCTTTGCCCTCTGACCATTGATCCCATCTGCAAGGGGAAAAGTTTCTTCCTGTGTACCCTATCTATGCCCCTCCTAATTTTATACAGCTCAATTACAAACTATCTCAATCCCCTCTGCTCTAAGGAAAACAACCCCAGTCTGCCCAATTTCTCTTCATAACTGAAACTCTACAGCCTAGGCAGCATCTTTGTAAATCCCCGCTGCAGCCTCTCCAGTGCTACCACATCGCTCCTAAAATGTGGATGCCAGAACCACACACAATAGTGGCACCGTAGGCCATTTCAGAGGGTAGTTCAGAGTCAACCACATTGCTGTGGGTTTGGAGTCGCATGTAAGGTAAGGAAGGCAGATTTTATTTTTGATTCAGTTTCTGGGTGGCTAGTTTCATATAACTCTTTCAAATCCAAATCTATTTGTTGCATTACCATTAAAGCAGATGGGCTAAACATACCAGCTTCATAGAAAGATAGGTACAGGATTCGGCCATTCGGCCCTTCGAGCCTGCTCTGCCATTCAATCATCCAACTCAATACCCTGTCCCCACTTTCTCCTCATACACCTTAATCTCTTTAGGCCTAGGACCTATCTCTAACTCCTTCCTGAAAATATTCAGTGTTTTGCTTTCAAATTCTTTCTGTGAGAGAGAATTCTCTGGGAGAAAAGATTCCTCCTCATCTCAGTCCAAAATGGCCTCCCCTGTATCCTTAACCTGTTTTTGGTCATTGGGAACATCCTTCCTGGGTTTACCCTGAATAGTCCTATTGGAATTTTATAGATTTATATCAGAGCCCCCCTCATTCTTCTTAATTCCAGTGAATATAGTCAAAAACTGAACCAATCTGTTTTCATTCATCAGTCCTGCCATCCCAGGAATCAGTCTGGTAAACCTTTGTTGCATTCCCTTCATAGCGAGAACAGCCTTCCTCAGATAAGGAGACCAAAACTGCACACAATACTCCAGGTATGGTCTCACCAAGACTCTGTACAATTGCAACAAGATATTCCTGCTCCTGTACTTGAATTCTCTCATCATTGAAAGCCATCATATCCTTTGCCTTCTTCACCGCCTCCCGCACTGCTCGCTTAATTTCAACAACTGGTATATAAGGACATCCAGGTCTTGTTTCATCGCTCACCCTTTCCCAATCTATTGTCATTCAGATAATAATCTGCCTCCTGTTTTTCAACCAAAGTGGTCCCTATGGTACTCCACTACTTACAGGTTGCCATCCTGACAGTGATCTCAACTCTGTTTTCTGTTGATTTCTGATGGAGAGTCACTGTTCTTGAAACATTACCTGTGCTTTCTCCCCACGGGTGCTGCCAGACCTGCTGAGTTTCACCAGTAATTTCTGTTTATTCCTCTATCCATGCTAATGTACAAACTCCAACACCATGGACTCGTATCTCATTAAGTAGCCTAATGTAGCCTTATTCAAAGCCTCCTCAAACCCAAATCTATCACATGCAGTGTGTTCCCTTTATCTATCCTTTTGCTACCTCTTCAAAGAATTCTAATAAATTGTCAGGCATGAATTCCTCTTCATGAAGCCTTGCTGTGCTATTACATCCTATCCCATATTATATACTCTAACACTTTCCCAATAACAAACGTTAAACTCAACTGGCCTTTAGTTACTGAATTTTTTGTCTCCTTTGCTTTTTAAATAAAGGTGTTTTTTTTTCAGTCCTCTGCGACTTTTCCAGAATCTAATGGTTTTTGGAAAGTTACTACCAGTGCATCCATTATCTTAGTAGCTATTTCTTCCAATATCCAAGGATGAAACCATATCAGATTTTAGCCCCATTAGTTTCCCTAGCAATTTTTCCCTGGTGATAGTTATTGTATTTAGAGTGATTGAGTCATACAGCATGGAAACAGGCTGTTTGATCCAACTTGTCTGTGCCGACCAGATTTACTAAACTGAACTAGAAGTCTAAGAGAAGGTTGCATTCAGCTCCAGATGGTATTGGCCAACTGGGAGTCCAGACAGTGGGCAATAACCTTGAGGGACCCTTGTACCTATATCAATCATTGCAAACAACGTGGTTTGCAGTATTCCTCTTGGGGAATTAAGGTAGCCTTTCTAAATCCGTTAGAGTAAAACCAAAACTTCCCAATCCAGAAAGTACTAAGTAGTTTTTGAAATTATGTCTTAGGTACTGTTTGAGATATAAATACTGACTTGGGCACAAGGACAATATGCTGTTTGTTTTGTAAATTGTGCTGCACATACACCTCAGAGGACAGAAAGGCATTTGGATAACATATTATCCAAAAGATGTTACCTCTGATGGTGCATCTCTCTTAACAGTGCACTCAAATGTCAGCTTAGGCTACGTGATCAAATCTCTATATTAGGGTGTGAAAGCATGAATGATGGGATAGGACAGCAGCTTAAAACAAATTATTACTTTAAAAAGGCTATATTAATACAAAATGTCAGAGTATTAGAAAATTAAATTCTGACACCAAGCCACTTGAAGTGTTATTAGGTCAGATGACCAAAGATTTGGTTTAAGGAGTGCCTTAAAAGATAAAGAGAAAATTCCAGAGCAATTTCCTCTCATCTTCTTGCTCCTTGAATATTTAGTCATTTTGGAATGTTATTAGTATTTTCTAATGTGAAGACTGATGCAAAGTATTTATTCAACTCCTCTGCCATTTCCTCTTTCCTCATTATTATTTCCCTAGCCTCATTCTCAAAGGGGCCTGTTGTTCATTTTGGCCTCTCTCTTGCTTTTTATATATTTGTTTCTTTGCTGTGAGTCATGAACTATTTTCTTAAATGTCTGAAATGTTTTTCTCAACCATCTTTGCTACAAAATTCCTTTCCTAGTCCACTCCTACCAGCTCTGCACTCATTCCTTTTTAATTACCCTTAGCACATTTCATTCTGACCAAGTTCTTCCCTCTCAAACTGAATACTAAATTCAATAATGTTACGGTCACTATTTCTCAGGGGGTCTTCTACTCTGATATCATTTATGAAACCTGCCTCATTATGCATTATCTAATCCCTGGTTGGATCGACAACATATTGTTTGAGGAAATAGTCCTGAATACACTCTATGACTTCTTCCTCTGCTAATTTGACTTTCCCCAATGTACACACAGATTAAAGTCACCCATGATTAATGTACTTTGTAAATTGACCTCATTATCTTCAGATTTATTCTCTATCCCACCATATAGCTACTGTTAGGGGGCGTATAGACGACTCCTACCAGTGTCTTTCTCCACCCACATAGATTCCACATCTTCTAATCCAAGATCATTTTTTGCGATCATAATTATTCCACCTGAACTGTCAATAATACCCCACCAACATTTCCTTCCTATCTGTCCTTTTGATAAGTTACATACCCATGAATATTTTGTTCCCAGTTTTGATCTCCTTGTAATCATGTTCTCTGTAATGGCTATAAGATCATACCCATTAGCCTAAATTTGTACCTTTAATTCATTTATTTTGTTCTGAATATTGCGTGCATTCAAGGCAAGAGCTGTTAATTTTGCATTTTTAATACCTTTCCCCTTTAATCCTATTTACTGATGTTTTTATTTCTACATTTGTACACTCTGTCCCTTCCTGTATCACTCCGGGTATCGTTATACAAATAGGTGCCCTGCTATCTCCCTTTTGCTTTGTAAGCCTAGATTTCTCCCCAATCCCCCCAATCCTCTGACTGATTAGTCTAAAACCTTCTTCACAGCCCTAGTTACTGATTCACCAGGATGCTTTTTTCTGATGAGCACTTGAAATGTCATAATGTTCAAGGCTATGAGCCAAGTGCTGGAAAGTCAGATTAGTGTAGATCGATTCTGTGGACCTGTTCTATATTCTTCCACCTTCCTACATTTTGAGGAGGGTCTCAAGTTCATATTTTTGGTCAGATCTAATGGGCCGAAGAGCCTTTTCTGTATTGCCTGACTCCATGACTGGTCCTAGCAAGGATTAGGTGAATAAGGTTCTTGCAAAGATTTATAGCTCAGGTTGTGGATGAGGTTGTTGGCTTGCTCGCTGAGCTGCTGGGTATAGTTCAGAAATTTCATCACCATGCTAGGTAACCTGACAGCTAGTTTCCTTCCTGTCTGGCTGATGTAATACTTTTGGCAGTCCTTGCAAGGTATTTTGTACACTACACTGCATATTGTGGGTATAGAGTCTTTGGTCCTTGTGAGTGTTTGTCGTAGTGTGGCTGTGGGTTTGTGTGCCACCATAATTCCTAGCGGTTGTAGGAGTCTCATTGTCAGTTCCAATATGTTCTTGACATACGGTAGTGTGGCCAGTGTGTTGGGACGTATTGTGTCCTCTTGGTGCTGTCTATCTGGTAGGCGTCTGCAGATGAAGTTGATGGGGTGTCCATTGATAGCGAAGACCTTTGTATGGGTGCTCTTCTTTCTTCTTGCAAAGTTCAGGTGTGTTGCAATGGGTTGCAGCCCATTTGAATAGTGTCCTCACACAGCTTTGTTTGTGGACGTTGGGGTGATTGCTGTGGAAATTGAGGATTTGGTCAGTGTGGGTTGCCTTCCTATATACTGTTGTTTGGAACTCATTCGTTTTACCCTGACATCTATGAATGGAAGTTGATTGTTATTTTCTTCTTCTCTTGTAAATTTGATCCTGATGAATACGTTGTTGATGAAGTGGTGTGTCTCTTCTAATTTAGTGCATTTAATGTCATCATTAGGATCAGGATACATGAACACCAGCTAGCAGAAAAGTGACATGACAAATCCCTCATTTCAGTGCATTCGGACAATGAAGGCCATCAATTTAACTGGGACGATGTGACCATCCTAGTTCAAGCCAACCATAGATACTCAGGAGAATTCCTAGAGGCCTGGTTTTCCACCCATATTGCAATTGATAAACATTTGAAATTAGACCCCTTACACAAACCCTTGCAAAAAAGAACCAGAAATGACACAAAACACCTCAACAGACCAGATCATATAAGTACTAAGCAGAGTAGAATAAAATTGCTTCATCAGAGGCCTCACTGATGATATCACCCAGCATGGTGCCGAAACATCTAAACTATAACCAGCCAGCTCAGCGAGCAAGTCAACAGCTTCAGGATTAAGTGAAGCCTAGCCCAGCAGAACAGCTCCCTTCTAGCCCAGGACTGGTGCCATTGCCCCACAAACTGAAACCCATTCTACCCACTCCAATGTTTGAGCCACGCATTAACCACTTTTCTTATTTACTCTGTGCCAGTTTGCCCATGGCTCAGGCAATAATCCAAAGATTATTATCTTGTGAGTTCTGATTTTTGATTTATCTCATAGTTGTTTAAAATCTTTCAGTTATCGATGGTCAACATTAACATCAATTTCACTCACAAGATACAAACATTGGTCATCTCACAGAATTGTTATAGTGATGAAGGAAGCCCCACTCAGCTAATCATGCCGGCTCTGTTATCTAGTACCAATCTCCTGCCTTTTCCCCATATCCTTGCATACCATTTCTATCTAAATATTTATCCAATATCGTCCTGAATGCCTCATATGAAACTGCCTCCCCCACATTTCTAGGCTGTGCATTCCAGACCCTAACTGCTCGCTGGGTGATATTGCCTTTTCTCATGATACTCTTGCTTCTTTTGCATGTCACTTTAAATTCATGCCCTCTCATTGTTTTTCCTTTACATATGGAAACAGTTTCTCCCTATTTACTCTTTCCACTTGCTCATGATTTTGAAAACTTTTATCAAATCTCTTCTCAGCCTTCCTGTCTTCCTCTTCCTGTTGTCAGTTTGGAGGAATCACTTGCAATTTTCTGATGTCAAAGTGTCCCCTTTCCTATTCCATAGACCCGTTCTATATTCTTCCACCTCCCTCACTTTCAGGAAGTTCTCTAATTCTTAGTGTCTCTTTTGTGTGATTTCACAAGCTAGACCCAAGCAGTTGATTCTTCATATTTGAATTTGATGGAACAAGGTCTCACTCTGCACAATTCTAGAGAAAAATCTGGGAGTAATGCCCATTTTACATACAAACTCCTCTCTGTTAGAATTCTCTCTACTTCTGCAATCAACAGGCCAAGTCTGTCCAGTGAGAAAGGAAGCAGACCTTCGCCAACCTAAGCTTCTGCAAATGAGTATTTTTTTTTAAATCATTCACAGGATGAGGTGTTACTGGCTAGGCAGCATTTATTGCCCATCCCTAATTGCCCAGAGGGCAATTAAGAGTCAACCACATTGCTGTGCGTCTGGAGTCACATGTAGGCCTGACCAGGTAAGGATGGCAGTTTCCTTCCCTAAAGGACATTAGTGAAACAGAGGGGTTTTCGCTTTTCCCCAACAATCCCCGACAATGGATTCATGGTCATCATCAGACTCTTAAATCCAGATACTTATTGAATTCAACTACCACGGCAGGATCTGAACCCAGGTTACCTGGGTCTTTGGATTAACAGTCTGGCGATACCACAAAGCCATTGCCTCCCCTTAAGTGGTGAGTTGATGACTTGCAGCATTGCTTGAGACCAGTATTGGGCAGTTTCGCTGGAGGAAACAATGGAGGGGGGGATGTGTTCGTGTAGTGGTAATGTCACTGGACTAATAACCCAGAACCCCAGGGTAATGTCCTGGAGACACAGATTCAAATCACACCACACCAGCTGGAGAAGTTTGAATTCAATTAAATCTGGAATTAAAAGTTGGCAACCAGTTGTTGTAAGGATCCACTTAGTTCACTAATGGAACAGGAGTTGCCAGTCTGCCCTACATGTGACTCTAGACCCACAGCAATGCGATTGACTCCTAACTATCATCTGAAATGGCTGAGTAAGCCACTCAGTTTAAAGGTAATGACAGATGGACAATAAATGCTGGGCCCAGCCAGTGACATCCACTTCCCACAAAAGAAGAAATAAACCCTTTTTTCTCCTTTGATGCAGACATCCTGAAAGTCCATGTCCTTCCTTTAGGCACAGTATTTTAACTATTCGAATTGGGTCTTTTAAAATATCCATTCCCGGGGTCAGTGGCAAGGCAGGAAATTCTTGGTCATCCTCTAGTTGCCCTGAATTTGATGTTGAGTAGACATTGTAACCTAGTGAATGAGTGCGGTAATATGTTTGCTGTTGCAGATGATGCAAGGATTGATGTAATTGTGCCTCCTGAAATCACAATTCAGCCAATTGCCAAATTTACACTGATTTGTCTTAGACTTGGAATTGATGTGTGATGGAACAAAATTAAAGTTCCAATAAACGTACTGTTGAGATGTTGCGGTCACTGAGTTTGATGTCCCTCGGGTCAGCAGCTGAACTCTTGGACCAGGGACAGAAAGATGCCATTTTGGTCGCATTGACCAATTTTGGGAAAACTGGTGGGATTTCAGCTCACTGAAGAGCAGCAAAGGCAGCATAGATGATGGCTGTGGCAAACTTGGCACTTGGTCTCCTGGGTGGCAGATTGTGAAATTCTCCAGATGTTGCCAGCAGCTCTGTGAAAGGTGATGGTATTGTTGAGTTTCAAGGCTATGCTAAATCTGGACAGAAATTCTTCTTCCAGGAGTCTACAGATGTTTGCACCAACCAGCCACAGAGAACAGAGGCTCCCTCGTGTCCAGGAAATTGATCTGCTCTTTGTCTGTGGGAATATGTTCTCCTTCAAACTGGAGCTTTATGTCCACATCCTCTGCCCTGTCAACTGGAATGTAGTTGGTGAGGACACTGTAGCTCCTTGGGTTGTTGATGCTTCTGTTCCTTGTTAGAGGTCTAAAATGGAGCTGCATTAGCTCTCCAGTGCTCCCATGCTGCAGGGAATGCTTACAGTGAGGAAGATCAAATCAGTTTAATAACTATCAAAGGTAACAAAAAGGATCCTTTCTCCCTCCCCCTCAAGAAGCCTTGGAAATCACTTCCAAAGCAATGAAGCCACACTCTCAGAACACATCCTGCAAGTAAAATCCTGTCACTCAGCACAGAAGCACCTCTAAGCTGAGAGGATTTAATGGTTTTCCAGTTTGTTAGTTTCATATTTTTGTCAATTCACTGTCTTCTCACATGGTTTGATCTGGTGAATTTCAGACAGCCCAGGAAACCCCTCCTGGTCACTAAAGCCAGAATGCAGGGTGAAAGCAGTAGTCAGTACTTGAATGTGAATCACAGACCTGCCTGTCTCAGAAGGGTTTATGGTGTGTGAATAAACGCAGGTGAGTTAGATGCAGAGTTTGGCACCAATGTTTTTTGGCCAATGTTAACATTTTGCCAATGCTAACCTGCTGTGCACATCAACCCCTCATGGACCCTGGTGGGTTAGAGCTCAGTCTATCCTCTCTGCACTGAGACAGAAGCACCATGGACCTCTTCCACTGGGAGTAGCATTAATTGTTCTTAGCAAGGCCGTGTTAACTGGACTCCACAGGGCTGTGGCTTTAATGTTCCAAGGTCAAGTCCCATTCCCAGGGCTTGAGCACAAAATTCCAATCTAAGTCCCAGTGCAGCATGGAGGGAGCGATGCACTGTTAGAGATGCTGTCTTTCAGTTCCATCGTTAGACTAAAGCTCCATTTGCTTGCTCGTTGAATGTAAAAGATCCGTGGATTAGGAAAGTTAGCATAGAGCATAGAACATGTTACCATTCTAAACTAATCCCATCTGCCTGTATCCTTTATTGTCTGCCTGTTCATGTGTGTGTCTAAATGCTTCTTAAGCATTGCTAACATATATGCTTCTACCACCTCCCTTGACAACATGTTCCAGGCACCTGTCATGCTGAGTATAAAAAAACTTACCTCGCACATCTCCTTTAAACATTCTCCCTCTCGCCTTAAACATATGCCCCCTAGTATTTGATATTTCCACCCTATCCATACCCCTCATAATTTTAAATAGCTCTACCAGATCGCCCTTCAGCCTTCAACGCTCTAGCATAAACAGTCCGAATTTGTCCAACCTCTCCTTATAGCTAACACACGCCAATCCAAGCAACATCCTGGTAAACATCTTTTGCACCCCCTCCAAAGCCTCCATATCGTTCCTATAGTGTGATGACCAGCACTGGATACAATACTCCAAATGTGGTCTCACTAAAGTCTTATTCGGATGCAACATGACTTGCCAACTTTTATACTCAATGCCCTGACTGATGCAGGCAAGTATGCCCATATGCCTTCTTTACCACATTATCCAAATGTGTTGCCACTTTCAGGGAACCATTGACTTATACACCAAGATCCCCCTGTGCATCAATGCGCTAAGGATCCTGCCATTTGCTGTATATTTTCCTCTTGCATTTGACCTCCTAAAATGCATCAGGTCACACTTGTCTAGATTAAATTCCATCTGCCATTTCTCCGCCCAACTTTCCAAGTGATCTATATCCTGCTGTATCCTTTGACAACTTGCCTTACTATCCACAACTCCATCAATTTTCATGTTATTTGCAAACTTACTAATCAGATCACTTACATTTTCATCCAAGTCATTTATACACACACACACTATATATAACAAACACCAGAGATCCCAGGACTGATCCTTGTGAAACACCACTAGTCACATAAAACTACCCTCTGTCTTCTATGGCCAAGACAATTTTGTATCCAACTTACCAACTCATCGTGAATTCCATGTGACTTAATCTTCTGGACCAGTCTACCGTGAGGGCCCTTGTCAAATGCTTTAGTAAAGTCCCTGTAGACACCATCCACTGCCCAATCCTCATCAAACATCTTTGTCACTTCCTCAAAAATACTTAATTAAATTTGTGATACAAGACCTCTTGCACATAAACCCATGCTGAATATCCCTAATAAGATCATTCTTTTCCAAACGTGAGTTAATCCTGTCCCTAAGAATCTTGTCCAATAATTTCCCTACCACTGATGTAAGGCTCACTGGCCTATGAATCCCTGGATTATGCCTGTTGCCCTACTTATACAAAGGAACAACATTGACTGCCCTAAAGCCCTCATGAGTTTTCTACCAGAGTCAGGATGGATATACAAATGGCACAGTGCTCATGATCATTCCTCGCTGCACTGGGCAGGCTTTGATGCAGGCAGTATCTGTAAGTTACGATTATTAATAACTCCAAATCCTACTCTGTCTATAATGACAGGTGAGGTTCAGGTGACCAGTTAACATACTTCTTTCTTTGAGTGACCTAGAAATAGCTTTCAATGCAAAGTGGAACAAGCTGGTTTATAAAGTAGTTTTTCATTAGTTGTGGCTTCAGCCACCAGCAGGCAAAGGTCTTGTGTCCAGTATTAGGTGGCATAATTGTTTTAGTAACTAGATAAGTATCTGAGAATGTCTGCCTGAAAATCTCAAACATTCGTTTATGAATCTAACCTAAATTCTCTGGCAATTTGTGAATGTCTGTGTATTAGCTTTTGAGAATTACTCAATCTGCCCTCCATAGAAGGGGTAGGATTCACTTGCTGGTGGTGGGTCATACGTGGGACTGTATTCAGAGTAAATGTTTGCTGTTACATACACAGGCTCTCGCTATCCTTGGGCAGGAAACAGTACCAGAATGTGGGTGATGAGAACTTCTGGAAAACCCATGTGTATAGCTAGCGTAAATAGCCAAAAGTAGTGATTCCCCTGAAGCAGACCAAAGTGAAATGGAGTTTCTTTTTGATGAATATACAAAGCATAGTGCCCCAGGGTCAAAAACAGAAGTTATTGGAAAAGTTCAGCAGGTTTGGCATCGGTGGAGAGAAATCAGAGTTAACGTTTCGGGTCCAGTGACCCTTCCTCAGAACCCAGGGTCAATCTGTTTGTTGTATGGCTAATTCTTCTGTTTTGCATAGGTTTCTGTCAGATAAATAGAGTGCTGGCACCCTTTTTTTTTGATCACACATTACTGTTTAAATGTCACCAGTGCCCAGTGCATCATTTTTGCCAAGTCTGTTGGGAGACAGGTTTTGTGTCTTCCCATGAGAAATTTCCCTTTGAAAGTTAGTAATCTGGTTTTTTCACACAATTCCTACACTCCTCTGTCTTCTCCAATCCCAAATGGTGACTCTCCAGAACCTGTCAAGACGAGATAAATTACAACAATGTGAGGTTTGTTATTCACTCTAAGACTAACCAAAAGTTTACAAGTTGGTACACTCCCAATAGACTGGGTTAAAAAGATCACAGAAGGTGGATTAAAGCCAACCAATACAGAAAGAAGAGCTGAGAATTTCACTGGAATTTCTCCAGCTCCATCCGAAACCAGTTTTATCCATTTGTATCAAATTTCAGCTTATGTTACTTTGGTAGAGTGGGGACATCTCTGGAAACTCCTAGAGATTGGTTCTTCATCCATTGTCTTAAATACAACAGCCAATCAATGTGCCTGTCTGATTTGTTTCATTCCTGTAAAGTATATTACCACTTGTTAACTCAAATGTGGTTTGAATAGATCATACTGGTTCAAAATCTAATGACTTCTTTTTTTCCTTTCCCTCCACAGAATATTATTAAGAAGGTGATTGGACAGAAGTTTGTTTACAAATTTGTCTCATTTCCAGACATTTTAAAAATGGATCCTCACTCGCTGGAATCCAGTCGGGAAAACATTTTGCTCAGGGATAGTGACACTCCATCGATTTCAGAGAGCAGAGATCACCAGCAAATAACATTATCTAGTGGCAGAAGTCCCAGTCGCAATGATTATATCCACTCTGGATTATATACTTCTTTCACCATTAACTCTTTGCAGAATAGGTCTGACTTTTTCAAGTCAATCAAAATGGAAAAGCCAGAAGAGAAAATTGCAAGGAAACCTACCTCCGAGGAGGTCAGAACTGTTATAAGATTTGTAGCCAATAAAAGTGAAACACCAGTTACCATGCCCATCAGCTCTGTTCCATCCTCACATTCTCCATCCCCAGAAGCTGTGGTCGCGTCATCTTTCTTCACTGCTCTCACCTCTAAAACATCGCCTCCTTTATCATCACGTCATTCCCCTGTTGCTTCGTCGTCCTCAAATACCTCCTCCTCAACGGGGTACCAGAAGGCATGCATTATTGAACTTGATGCGTTCGATTCAGAACAGTCTGTTCAGCCCCTAAACCTCTCCTCAGGTTCGAAGGCCAAATCGCCTTGTCCGGCTGAGCAGAGACAAAGCCATCTTCCGAAAGCTAAGAAACCCAAAGGCCTGGAGATTCCAGCTCCTCCTTTAGTCATAACCAACACTGATGCCGGCTCAATCGCTCTCAACAGTCCAGCACTTCCTTCTGGATCCCTCACTCCTGCCTTCTTCACTGCACAGGTTAGTTTGTTCGGTTACATCTGGTTTGAAGTAGATGATGTTTTCAGCACTAAATCTGATCTTTACACATTAGCGTCTTAATATGTGTTGCATAATGATGTTAAATCACAGCAAGTGAATCAAAAACTTCTCAATTTCTACTCACTAGATTTTTAAAAAAAGTTGCATCTTCATAGTGGAATATGAATACAATATTCCACTTGGATTATGAATCAGGTTATTTTTAAAAAAATGTATTTGTTGTCTCTAACAGAATAAATACGAGCATTAAGGATTGGATCAATAATTTCTCACCCTCAGTGACAGTAGAAGTGCCCTCCAAGGTTCACCAGAGCACCATTTGATGCAGAGAGCAGTTTCCTTACATTCATCCCAAACTTCAGAAAACCTTTGCAAACTGCATCAGTCTAATTATTTTTGTATCTGACAGCTTGTAGACTCCAGGAGATAGATTACAAGCTTTACCCAGCTGATCACTTGCTTCGATTTAGTTTTGTAAATATCATATACTGTTTTTTTGTTCAACAGATTCAAATATTAATGTGTGTCAGTTGTAGCTCAGTGCGTAGCACTTTCAACAGATTCAGAAGCTTTCTTTTTGTCCAGAGACTTCAGCACATGCTCCAAGCTGTAATTTTAGTGCGATACTGAATGAGTTCTGCATTGTCTTTCAGGCTGGACTAGCTGCTCTCACAAATGGATGTAAAAGATCCCATTGTACAGTTTGAAACCTTTCCCCCTCCACATTATGGGATTGTAAATTTAGAGGAGACCGATTGAGCCTGTGCTGCTCTTTGCAAGAGCAGTTCAGCTAGTCCCACCGCCTCTCCTGATTGCATAGCCTTGCCGTTTACTCTCCCTTCAGTTATTAACACTGTATGAAAGCCACAACTAATTCAGACTTCAGCCCTCTGCACCGCAGTGCATTCCAGATCACAATTTCTTGAGTGGAAAAGAATTTTTCTGATCCCACCTCTGGTTGTCTTGCCAATCACTTTATATCAGAGTCCTCTAGTTCTTGTCTATTCCACCAACAGAAATAGTTTCTCATTCCCTACTCTGAACAGATCCCTTATTATTTTTAACATCGATATCTCCTTTTAACATTCTGTGTTCAAAGGACAGCAGCCCCAGTTACTGCAGTCTATCATTCCCTCTAAAGTTCTCTACCAGCACAATCATTCCATAATCTTTTACTTGCCCATGCTTTTCTAAAGTGAAGAGCCCTGATTGCACACGTAGTCCAGTTGAACTTAAACCAATGTTTAATAAAGATTCATGATAACTTCCTTGTTTTTCTACTGTATGCCTTTATTAGTAAAGCATAAGATGCTATAAGCTTCATTCACCGCTTTATGAATCTGCCCTGTTATCATCTACTCAGGTACATTGTGCACAATTAGGCCCAGGTTCCTCACCTCCTTTAGAATGATAATCTTTACTCTATTATAGATAACAAGGTGTAGAGCTGGATGAACACAGCAGGCCAAGCAGCAACAGAGGAGCAGGAAAGCTGACGTTTGTGGTCTGGACTCTTCTTCAGAAAAAAATGTTGTTTCTATTGTTTCTTTTCACTCTTCTTACCAAATGTATAAAACATATCACACTTCTGTACCTTGAATTACATCTTCCAGTTTTCTACTCCTTCTGACAACCTGTCTGTCCTGTTAAAGATTATCATTATCTTCCTCATTTCCCAATGCTTCTATGTTTTGTGCCATTTGAAAATTTTGAAATTGTATCCTGCACATGCAAATTTAAATCATTACTAAAAATCAGAAAATGTAGGGTTCCTAGTGCCAACCTTCAGCATCAAAAAAAAACCTACCTATCACTAGTATCTATAGAAGACTTTGGATTCCCTTTTATGTGAGCTGCCTGTCACTTCTCATATTCACTCTTTGCTTTTCTGATCTTTATCACCTTCACTTCCAAACTCTCCATACTCACCCTGGGTCTGACTTGTGGTATCAACCTAACATTTGGAGTACACTTACGTTTTCCGCTACACATTACTATCTGTCACTTAGGGAGCTCTAGTTTGATTTGCCCTATCTTTTCCCTTCTTGGGAATCTGCCTCACCAATACCTGAACTCTATCTCCTCCTTAAAGCAGTTTAAAATTTTCCTAGTTATGTATTTCAGTGCTGTTTGCAGGGCCTCCCTTTTATTATTTGGTGTGTTTCTCTACATTACGACAGCAACAATGCTTCAATGATACTTATTTAATTGAATATTTTCTTGAGTAGCTTGGGTTTGTGAAAGGCTCTATGCAAATACAAATGCTTTCTTTGTTCTTGGTTCCTTCAATAAATTATAATAAATATCATTTTTAAATGAACAGATAGAGAGCTCAGTTCCAAAATTGAACATGTAATAGAGGCCCAAGCTCATACAAATCACAGCTTCATTATTTGGTGCAAAGCTAAAGAATTTGTTCACTTACAATATCTGTTTGATGCAGATATCCATAATGGGGGCTGTGACTGGTACATTATTGTTAATATGATTAAAATACAAGAAAATTAATTATTTAATTTGGGTCCACTGAAAGAAAAAGGACAAGCTTTTCTTTGGCACCTTCCATGATTTCTGGATGCCTCAAAACATGTCGCAGCTAAATAAGAATTTTTCAACTGTGGTTACTATTGGAATATCATTGTCACAGTAGCCAATGTGTGCACAACAAGATCCCACAAACATTCGTCCTGCTCTCATCATGTCTGATCCTCTATCTCAAAGCTATATTCCGGCTTTCTCTCCATACCCCATGATGCCTTTAAATTTCTAGAAATTTATCTCTTTCTTGAATATATTCAGTGACTTGGCCTCCACAGCCTTTTGTGGCAGAGAATTCCACAGTTTCACGACCCTTTGAGTGAAGAATTGTCTCCTCATCTCAGCCAGAAATGGCCTATCCCGTATCCTGACACTATGTCCCCGGTTCTAAGCTGACCAACCAGGGAAACAAAGTGAGAATGGACCACAGGGTCTTCTACATTCACCTAAGAGAGTGGGTGGAGCTCTGAATTAAGATGTCACCCACAAAGCAGCTTCTAGCACGGTGTGGCACTCCCTCAGTATGGCACAGGAGTGTCAAGCTAGGTCTTTGTAAAGGATCATCGACTCCAAACCTTCAAGCTCCCTGATGAAAGTGCTGCCACTGCTGACAAGTTGACTTATTGATTAATCTAATTACATTTTCATTTTATCATTATAGACACCTAATGGCATTCTGTTGACTCCAAGCCCCTTACTCTCCAGTATTCATTTCTGGAGTACATTAAGTCCAGTGGCTCCCTTGAGTCCTGCTAGACTCCAGGGGCCTGGGTCTTTATTTCAGGTATGTGTGAATTGTTAAACATTACTATCAGGGCCATCTCCTCTGATGTTTCAATGAGCTAAGTCTACTATAAGCTTGATTGTGTTGCTAAATGTTCTTTTAAAACAGTTCTTGGGCAAGACGTTATGGTTCCTTTGGGGATGGGCTTGGAGGCGGACGGATTGAAGAAATGATGTGAGAAGGCATCAGAGTGGTGCTTGTTGTTTCCCACTGCCATTCTTTGGGCCAGTGGCAGCAGATGAGCTGACCGCCAGGAGGCACATTGGCTGATTCAAGGTTTCTTTGCAGCAGAGGGTTGATTGGGGAACTCTCCAGGGGGAATTACAAGGCCAACCCTCTGGTCTGTGGGCGTCAGGGCTGGAGGCCCCTCCTTTGATAGGCACTTCTGGCCTGGAGGAGCTGTAGTGATAACACCACCAGTACCTTTCACCCACCCTTTCCTGCACCAACTGTAGACCCTGTACCTCTCCACTCAGACAGTCCTGGTACCCCCAGGTATCCTTTGGCTGATACCCTCCCCACCATCAATACATCCTCATCTTCCAGGAGTAGCTACAGCTGACAGTGGCACTACCTGCCCTGTGACTTGGCAGAATCTCTGGAACATGCCGACCTACACAGGAGACACTGGCGCAGTGATAACAAGTAAAGAGGGTGGGGGAGTTGTGTTATTGATCAAGGAGAAGGTCACGGTTGTACTGAGTGAGGACATCCTGGAGGGCTAATCCAGTGAGGCCATATGGGTAGAACTCAGGAATAAGAAAGGTGTACTCACTATAATGGGGTTATGCCATAGGCCTCCCATTAGCCAGGGAGAGATGGAGGAACAGGTATGTAGGCAGATCATGGTTGTTTTAGTGGCTGCTTTTAACTTCCCCAGTGTTGACTGAGACTCTGTTTTGGGACTTAGGTGGGGCAGAATTTGTTAGGTACATCCGGGAGGGTTTCTTGAAACAATCTGTAGACAATCCAACTAGAGAAAGGGCCATATTAGATCTGGTATTGGGGAATGAACCCAGCCAGCTGATCAGTTTCAGTGGAGGAGCGTGTTGGGTACAGTGATCATAATTCTATAAGTATTAAGATAATTATGGAAAAGGGTAAGACTGGTTCTCGGATGAAAGTGATAAATTGGCGCAAGACTAATTACAACAGTATTAGGCAAGAACTGGAGGAATTAGATTGGGGTACGGCTTTTTGAGCGTAAATCAACATCTGATGTGGGAGTCTTTTAAAGACCAGTTGATCAGAGTTCAGGATCAGCATGTTCTTGTGAGGATAAAAGAAGATAAGAATGGCAAGATTTGGAAACCCTTGGATGACGAGATGTTGAAAGTTTAGTCTCAAGTTAAAAGAAGCATATGTAAGGTTTAGGAAACTGAAATCAAAAAAGGCCCTTGAGGAATATCAAGGAAGCAGCAAAGAACTTAAACAAGAAATTATGAAGATTAGAGGGTGCAATAAAAAGTCCTTTGCGAGTAGGATTAAGGTAAATCCCAAGGCATTTTATGTGTATATTAGGAGCAAGAGGATAACTAGGGAAAGAGTAGGCCCACTAAAGGACAAAGGAAGGAATTTATCTATGGAACCAGAGCAAGTGGTTGAGGCCCTGGATAAGAAATTTCCTTTGGTACTCACCAAGGAGAAGGACATGGACAGTGGTAAGATTAGAGAGGGATATGTTGATATTTTGGGGCATATTAAGAAGAAGGTGATGTTTGGTGCTTGAAAAACATTAAGGTAGATAAATCCCCAGGGCCTGATAGGATCAATCAGATGTTGAAGGAGGCGAAGGAGGAGATTGCTGGGGCCTTTAAAGAGGATACAAAGATTTCTGTTGCCACAGGTGAGGTCCCAGAAGACTGGCGAATATCCAACGTTGTTTCTTTGTTTAAAAAGGGCAACAGGGAATATCCAGGACATTATAGGTTGGTGATCCTTACATCAGTGGTTGGGGAATTAAATGGAGAAGATTCTTAGGGACAGGATTTATTTATATTTGGAGAAGAATGTATTTATTGGGGATAATCAGTATGGCTTAATGTGGGGGAGACATTGTCTCACAAACTTGGTTGAGTTTTTTGAGGAAGTAGTGAAGGTGATTGATGAGGGTAGGGCAGTGAAGGTTGTCTACATGGACTTTACTAAAGCGTTTGATATGGCCCCATATGGTAGGCTGGTCCAGGAGATTAAGTCACGTGGAATGCATGATGAGTTATCAAGTTGAATATAAAATTGTCTTGGTCATTGAAGACAGAGGGTAATTGTAGAGGGGAGTTTTTCTGACTGGCTGCCTGTGACCAGTGGTGTTCCACAGCAACCTGTGCTGGGACCTCTGTTGTTTGTAATATATGTAAATGAATTTGGATGAAAACTGGCTAAGTTGTGGATAGTGAGAAACGTTGTCAAAGGATACAGCAGGATAGCTGGTCTCCCTACTATAGGAGGAATGTTGTGAAACTTGAAAGGGTTCAGAAAAGATTTACACGGATGTTACCAGGGTTGGGGGGTTTGAGCTATAGGGAGAGGCTGAATAGGTTGGGGCTATTTTCCCTGGAGCATCAGACACTGAGGGATAACCTTATAGAGGTTTATAAAATCATGAGGGGCATGGATAGGGTAAATAGACAAGGTCTTTGCCCTGGGGTGGGGGAGTCCAATACTAGAGTGCATAGGTTTAAGGTGAGAGGGAAAAAATTTAAAAGGGACCTAAGGGGCAACTTTTTCACGCAGAGGGTGGTGCGTGTATGGAATGAGCTGCCAGAGGAAGTGGTGGAGGCTGGTACAATTACAACATTTATAAGGCATCTGGATGGGTATATGAATAGGAAGGATTTGGAGGGATATGGGCCAGATACTGGCAAATGGGACTAGTTTTTTTAGGATATCTGGTCGGCATGGACGAGTTGGACCGAAGGGTCTGTTTCTGTGCTGTATATCTCTATGACTCTATATAGAAATGGTGGATGAAGTTTAATCTGGACAAGTGTGAGGTGATGCATTTTAGGAGGTCAAATGCAAGAGGAAAGTATACAGTAAATGGTAGAATCCTTAGGAGCATTGATGTACAGAGGGATCTTGGAGTGAAAGTCCATAGCTTCCTGAAAGTGGCAACAGAAATGCATAAAATGGTAAAGAAGGCATACGGCATGCTTACCTTCATCAGTTGGGATATTGACTATAAAGGTTGGCAAGTCATGTTGCTGTATAAGACTTTAGTCAGGCTATGTTTGGAGTATTGTATGCAGTTCCGGTTGCCACACTATAGGGAGGATGTGGAAGCTTTGAAGAGGGTGCAGAAGAGGTTTAGCGGGGTGTTGCCTGGATTGGAATGTATTAGTTACAAAGAGAGGTTGGACAAACTTAGATTGTTTTCACTAGACATTAGAGGCTGGGGGACAACCTGATAGTATGTAAAATTATGAGTGGCATGGATAGGGTGGAAAGTTGGAGTCTTTTTCCAGGGTGGAAATGAGGGAGAAAGTTTGAAAGACATGTGTGAGGAAAGCTTTTTCACACAGAGGATGATAGGTTCCTGGAATGCACTGCCAGAGGAGGTGGTAGAAGCAGATATGTTAGCGATGTTTAAGAGGCATTTAGACAGATACATGAACAGGCGGAGAATACAGGGATACTGACCAAAGGTAGGCAGATGGGATCAGTTTAGAATGGCAGTATAGTTTGCACAGACATAGTGGGCTGAAGGGCCTGTTCCTGTGCTGTACTGTTCCAAGTTCTATCAATAGTCCAATAATTCTGAAACCTGGGCTAATTCTCTGGGGACGTAGGTTTAAATCCAACCACAGCTGCCAATGAAATTTAAATTCAACCATAAAGATTTAGATTTGAAAGCTCCTGTCAATAATGGTAGCCATAAAATTGTGGTAAAAATCCATCTGGTTCACTCAGATTCTTCAGGCCATTCTTACCTGGTCTGGCCTACATGTGACTCAACAAAATGTGGTTGAGAAAAAAGCAAAGTTGCTGGAAAAGCTCACCAGGTCTGGCAGCATCTGTGGAGGA
>NC_063353.1:2185218-2258396 GCF_021869965.1 Rhincodon typus | reverse complement strand
TCAGCTTTCCTGCTCCTCTGATGCTGCCTGGCCTGCTGTGTTCATCCAGCTCTACACCTTGTTAACTCAAATTCCAGTATCAGCAGTTCCTACTATCTCTGATAGGTTCCTCAACCCCATTCTCTTGCTTTCTCCCCGTAACCCTTGATCCCCTTGATAATCAAGAACCTATCTATACTCAATGACCTGGCCTCCACAGCCTTCTGTGGTAGTGAATTCCATAGATTCACCACTGTCTGGCTGAAGAAGTTTCTCATTATCTCCGTTCTAAAAGGTCTTCCCTTTACCAGTTCTGAGGAAGGGTCACCGGACCAGAAATGTTTACTCTGTTTTCTCCTTCACAGATGCTGCCAGACCTGCTGAGCTTTTCCAGCAACTTTGATTTTTTTTCTTCCCTTTACTCTAAGGCTGTACCCTCAGGTCCTAGTCTCTCCTACCAATGGAAGCATTTTCCCATCATCCACTCTGTCCAGGCCACTCAGTATTCTGTAAGTTTCAATGAGATCCCCCCCTCATCCTTCTAAACTCTAATGAGTATAGTCCCAGAATCCTCAAATGTTCCTCATATGTTAAGCTTTCCATTCCTGGGGCCATTCTCGTGAACCTCCTCTGAACCCGCTCCAGGGCCAGTACATCCTTCCTGAGATATGGGGCCCAAAACTGCCCACAATACTCCAAATGTGGCCTGACCAGAGCCTTAAAAAGCCTCAGTAGTACATCCCTGCTTTTATATTCAAATCCTCTCAAAATAAATGCCAACATTGCATTTGCCTTCCTGATTACTGACTCAACCTGCAAGTTTACTTTGAGAGAATCCTGGACTAGAACTACCAAGTCTCTTTGCACTTCAGACTTCTGAATTTTTCTCCCCACTTAGAGAATAGTCCATGCTTTTATTCTTCTTACCAAAGTGCATGATCTCACGCTTTCCCACATTGTACTCCATCTGCCACTTCTGTGCCCACTCTCCTAACCTGTCCAAATTCTTCTGCAGCCTCCCCACCTCCTCAATACTACCTGTCCCTCCACCTATCTTTGTATCATCTGCAAACTTAGCCAGAATACCCACAGTTCCTTCATCTAGATCATTAATGTATAAAGTGAAAAGTTGTGGTCCCAACACTGACCCTTGAGGAACACCACTTGTCATCGGCTGCCATCCTGAGAAGGACCATTTTATCCCCACTCTCTGCTTTCTGCTAGACAGCCAATCTTCTATCCATGCTAGCACCTTGCTTCTAACACCATGGGCCCTTATCTTACTCAGCAGCCTCCTGTGCGGCACCTTGTCAAAGGCCTTCTTGAAGTCCAGGTAGATAACATCCATTGGCTCTCCTTGGTCTACCCTGCTCGTTACTTCATCAAAGAATTCTAGCAGATTTGTCAGGCATAACCTCCCCTTGATGAAACTATGCTGACCATGCCCTACTTTACCATAAACTTCCAAATATTCAGAAATCTCATCCTTTACAATGGACTCCAAAATCTTACCCATCGGCCTGTAATTTTCCATCTTTTGCCTTACATCCTTTTTAAACAGGGGTATCACGTTAGCAATTTTCAAGTCCTCTGGGACCCTCCCTTACGCTCGATTCCTGAAAGATCACCACTAACACTTCCACTATCTCTTCAGCTATTTCCTTTAGAACGCTGAGATGTAGTCCATCTGGTCCAGGTGATTTATCCACTTTCAGGCCAATCAGTTTTACTAGCACCTTTTCCTTGGTGATGGCCACCATACTCAGCTCTGCACCCTGACTCTCTTGAATTATTGGGAGATTACTCGTGTCTTCCACTGTGAAGACTGATGTGAAGTAATTATTCAGTTCCTCAGCCATTTCCTTGCTCCCCACTACTATCTCTCCACCGTCATTTTCCAGTAGTCCAAAGTCCACTTTTGCCTCTCTTTTGCCCTTTATATATCTAAAGAAACTCTTACAGTCTTCATTTATATTACTGGCTAGCTTACCCCCATATTTAATCTTCTCCCTCCTTATTTCTTTTTTTGTTGCCCTCTGTTGGTCTTTGTAAGTTTCCCAGTCCTCTGGTTTCCCACTGCCCTTCACCACATTATATGCTTTCTCTTTTGCTTTTATGCTATCCCTGACTTCCTTAGTCAACCATGGTTGCCTCATCCTCCCTGTACCACGCTTCTTTTTCCTAGGGATGAATTTTTGCTGCGTCTCCTGAATTGCTCCCAGAAACTCCTGCCATTGCTGTTCCACTGTCTTTCCTGCTAGGCTCCTCTTCCAGTCAATTCTGCCCTGTTCCTCCCTTATACCTCTGTAGTTACCTTTATTCAGCTGTAATACAGTTACCTCTGATTCTATCTTCTCCCTCTCAAATTGCAGAGTAAATTCTATCATTTTATGATCACTGCCTCCTAAGGGTTCCTTTACCATAACCTCCCTTATCAAGTCTGCCTCAGTGCACAACACTAAATCCAGTATTGCCTGTTCCCTTGTAGGCTCACCACGAGCTGCTCCAAAAGGCCATCTCTTAGACATTCCACAAACTCCTTTTCTTGCAATCCACTACCAACATGATTTTCCCAGTCCACCTGCATATTGAAATCCCCCATGATCACTGTGACTTTGCCTTTCTTATGCACCTTTTCTATCTCCTGGTGTATCTTGCACTCCCAGCTCCTGACTACTGTTTGGAGGCCTGTACACAACTCCAACTATGGTTCATTTACCTTTGCGGTTCCTCAATTCTACCCACACAGATTCTACACCATCTGACCCCACTTCGTTTCTTCCTATTGATTTAATTTCATTTCTCACTAATAAGGCAACCCCAACCCCTCAGCCCACCTGCCTATCTTTCCAATAGGATGTATATCCTTGGATATTCAGTTCAAAATCCTGATCCCCTTACAACCACATCTCCATGATACCTACCAAGTCATACCTGCCAGTTTCGATCTGTACAAGCTCATTTATCTTATTCCTTATACTGCGTGCCTTCAGATATAACATCTTCAGTCCGTATTAACCCTCCCTCTTCTCATTTTCATTTGTTTTTCCAGTGTTTGATTGCTAGCCCTTTCCAAACACTCTGTCAAATTTGTGTCTGTGCTGGAGACTTTAATAACTGCTCCCGAGTTCTCCCTCCCTCTTATTTCTTTCATATTTTTCCACGCAGTTGAATCCGCCACTACAGATGTTAACCTGCTGCTTTGTTTCCCATTGGGGCAAGTTTCACCATTCCCTTCCCCCACACTTCCTAGTTTAAAGTCCTGTTGACCGGCCTATTTACCCTTTTCGCTAGAACATTGGTTCCAGTTCGATTCAGGTGGAGACCGTCCCAACGGTACGGATCCCTCCTGTTCCAACACTGATGCCAGTGCCCCATGAAAAGGAACCCCTCTTTCCTGCACCACTCTTTTATCCACATGTTTACTTCCCTTATTCTCATGTCCCTATGCCAATTAGCATGTGGCTCAGGCAGTAATCCAGAAATTATAACTCTTGAGGACCTGTTCTTTAATTTGGTTCTTAGCTCCTGAATCTCTGAACAGGTCCTCTTTCCTAGTCTTGCCTATGTTGTTTGTTCCAGCGTGGACCACAACAACTGGATCCTCCCCCTCCTGATAAGTGGGAAAGCCGGTGGTAATTAGGTGATAAAGAGTTTACAGGTGGATAGGCTAGGAGAATGGAGTATAATGTGGATAAATGTGAGGTTGTCCATTTTGGCCAGAAAAGTAAAAGTGCAAATTTTTATTTTAAAGGGAAGCAGATTCAAAGCGTGTCAGCACAGAGGGATCTGGGTGTCTTTACGTATGAATCACAGGAAGAGGGTATGCAGGTGATTAGAACAGTCATTTATTGTCACTTGTGACAAAAAAAGTGAGAAATGCTTAATGCACCATCCCACTGCACCTATATTAAAAGCAGAATGCATAGATAAGAAAATTTTTATTAAAAAAAATTAAGACAAAGTCCATCTTAGTTCAATTCCCAGCTCCCGGGGTCAGGAAAAGACAGTACCACTTTAAGACCGCCACACCAGGCTGCCGGAATCCCCTTCCGAAAGAGTCCACAGAAGCTGCGTCAAAGACCAATCTCGTCACTGATCCCAGGAAGGAAGATGTCGCAAAAGCGGCTCAAAGGATTCCTGGGCCGCCAGATGCCAGGCTGAAATCACCTCAACATCGAAGCCGTCGGTCTCTGCCAATGTAGCAGCCGATACCGGGTCCCCGTGCTCACCCTTCCACCAGCTGCCTCTTCGACGCTGATTCCAGAGTCCCACTCTGGACTCAATGTCGCCATTGTCCATCAGAGTCCCACTCCGTGATGGCCGACTGCCTTGCCTTGCCGCCATCCTTGAGATCCCGCTCCTGGCTCACCAGCCGCTTCGCTACCGTCTTCCAGGTCTTGCTACGGGCTCACCTGCCATCGCCACACTCCAGACATCAAAGCTTTCGCTCTGCCTTCTACCAAAAAGAAGCGACAAAAGAAAAAATATAATGCAGCATAAAATTTAAAAAAATGCAAATGGAATCCTGATATGTATTGTAAAATGACTGTATATAAAAATAAAATCGGGCATTGGTGAGACCACACCTGGCATATTATATCCAGTTTTGATCTCCTTACTCGAGGAAGGATATAGTGGCGCTGGAGGCAGTTCAGAGAAAGTTCGCCAGACTGATTCCGGGGATGAAAGGAGATAGGAGGAGCAGTTAAATACTGTGGGCTTGTACTCATTGGAGTTCAGAAGAATGAGGGGGCATCTGATTGAGGTATATAAAATGCTAAAATGGATTGATGAGGTGGACATTGAACAGATGACACACCTTGAGGGACAATCTTGAACAAGAGGCCATTGATATAGAGTGAGAGGAGGTAGGTTCAAAACCAAGATGAGGAGAAACTACTTCTCTCAGAAGGTTGTGAATCTGTGAAACTCTCTGCCCCAGAGTGCCGTGGAGGCAGAATCAACCAACAGATACAAGAAAAAAAAAGATATATTTTGACAAAAAATAGGATAAAGGGCTATGGGAGCAGGCAGGAAAGTGGAGTTGAGACCATGATAAAATCAGCCATGATCATGTTAAATGGCAGAGCAGGCTCAAGGGGCTGAATTGACCACTCCTGCTCCTAATTCCTATGTTCTGGTGGGATCACTTGAACTGTGCTGGGATCAGTGTCTGAGAACCAAATAACAAGAGCAGTAGAGAGGGATTTAAACTAATTGGAGGGCTAATGGGAAGGCTGGTGGGACACGGTGGAGGATTTGTAAACTTACAAAGTGAAAGGTAATGTCAGCAGTGCAACACAACTATTTTATGATAAAGATATCTACAGTGGGACAGAAGTGGAAGTGTGTACAAGCATAAGAGAAACATCAACAAATAGGGTTGTTGGTGGTGGGGATGGTTACAAAGGTAAAATTAATGGTTCTTAAACACAAATATTCAGAACAAAATAAGGGAATCAATGGCACAAGTAAATTAATGACTATGATCTTAATTATTATGGACACATGGTTACAAGGAGATCAAAGTTGGGAGCTAAATATTCAGAGCTATTTGACTTTTTGTAATGACAGATAGGAAGGGAAGGGCAGTGGGTTGGCATTGTTAGTATGAAGTGGAATAAGTATGATAGCAAGAAATGATCTAGTGTTGTATGATATATAATCCATATCAGAGACAAGAAATAACAAGTGGAGATAGACACTAGGAGTTATCTATAGCCCCCTAATAGTCACTGTTCTATAGAACAAATCAGTAGATAATGAGGCCATGTAAAAAGCAGCACATTGATCAGGGTGACTTTAATCTTAGTGATTGGGAAAATCAAATTGGCAACAGAAGCCATGAGGAAGAATTCAGAGAGTGCCTTTGGGACAGTTTCCTGGAACAATATATGTGGATCTAACAAGGGATCAGAATATTTTGGATGTGGTTATGTATAATGAGGCAGGTATAATAAATAAATTTCAGAGTAAAGGATCCCCCATGGAACAGTAATCACAACCTGGTAGAATTTAGCATTCAGTTTTGAGTGATAAACCTAGATCAGAAACAACAATGCCAAACTTAAATAAACATTTACATGAGGATGAGGACATGTTGACAGGAATGGACTGGGAAAGGAGTTTAGCAGAAAAGTGGTTGGGGAACAATGGCAGACAATTAGGAAAATAGTTCATGATTAACAGCAAAGATATATCCCAGTGAGGAAGAAGGGCTCTTGAAAGGGATAAACCAATATTTGGTAAACCAAAGAAGTCAAGATAGCATCAAATTGGAAGAAAAAACATATAATATGGTGTAATGGTTAGTTGTAAAGCAGAAGATTAGGTAAGGTTTAGAAGTCAACAAAGATGACCAGAAGAATAATAAAGAGCAAGAAAATAAATTATGAGGGCAAGTTAGTAAGTAGTACAAAAATGGACAATAAGAACTTCTTTAAATATATAAAAAGGAAGAGTAAGGTCACAGTGAACATAAAGAATGAGCCTTGGGAAATAATAATGAGGAACCAGGAAAAAGCAGAGGTGTTGAATAAGTGCTTTGCATCAATCTTCACAGTAAAGGCATCTAATGGAATTCCAAAAATACTAAGTAACCAAGGGGTGGGAGTGGTGTGTGGTTGGGTGGAGGTGGTGGAATAAATAACCATCACTAGGGAACAATAACTATCATGAGAGAAAATGTACATGGAAAACAAATGGAGCAAAAGGCCAATAGCTCCACTAGACCTGATGGGTACATACTAGGATTTTAACGAATGTAGCTGCAGAGATAGTGATAGTCCACTGAGGCACTGGCCAGGCCATACCAAGAATCCTGTAAATAGTTTTATCCCAGTTATCTAAGGTTAGAGATACTGGCATTGGAGGCAGTCCAGAGAAGTTCACTTGGCTGATCTTGGGTATGGAAAGAGATAACACAGTATGGAGCTGGAGGAATGCAGTAGGCCAGGCAGCATCAGAGCAGTAGGAAAGTTGATGTTTCAGGTAAAGGTCCCAAAGAAGGGACCTTCCTGAAGAAGGGTCTTGACCCAAAACGTCAACTTTCCTACTCCTCTGATGTTGCCTGGCCTGCTGTGTTACTCCAGCTCCACACTGTGTTATCTCTGACTCCAGCATCGGCAGTTCTTACTGTCTTTGGGTATGGAAAGATTTTGTTTGAGGCTTGTAAATTTTAGAGGTTAGAAGAATAAGAGGAGACTATTGAAACATGTAAGCTTCCTAAGGGGAAAAGAAACAAAGAACTGTGGATGCCAGAAATCTGAAACAGAAACAGAATTTGCTGGAGAAACTCAGCAGCTCTGGCAGCATCCGCAGAGAGAAAGCAGAGTTAATGTTTCAGGTCCAGTGACACTTCTTCAAAGTTCTGATGTGGAGAGATTGTTTCCCCTTGAAAGTATGTAGGACCAAGGGGTATAGTTGATTTCAGAAACGGGGTCCTCCATTTAAGATTGAGATGGGGAATAATATTTTCTCTCAGGGGGTAGTGAACTTGTGGAATTTTTTTATTGCAGAGGGGTGTTGGGGCTGGATCATTAAGTATATTCAAGACCGAGATAGACAGATTTCTAATCAGGAAGGGAATCAAATGGAATGGGGAGAAGGCAGGAAAATTGAGTTGAGGTCTATCAGATCAACCATGACCTCTTTGAATGGCAGAGCACATTTGATGGGCTGAATGGTCTACTGCTGCTATATCTTGTGGTCTAATTAGTTTTATGGTCTTAGTGCCTGCCTGGTTCCAGTATTGAGAATGTCTGCTTGGGGCTGGATATGAACTTACAGTGGAAGAGGGAGGATCCAGTTTTTGTGGATAATGTAGTTACCAACATAATAGGCACGAGGAGACATTCTGAATAGTCAGTGGGAGGAGGTTGGCTTGTTAAGAAGCAGAATCTGAATAGATAATAATTCTGGATTATTAATTCAGTTACATGCAAAATTGGCATATAGCAACTGACTTCATTGCTCAGAACATTGAGAACAGGAATTGGGATGTCATGTTGCAGTTGCACAGGGCGTTGGTGAGGCCACTTTTGGAATACTGCGTATGCTTCTGGTCACCTGTTATAGAAAGGATTTATTAAATTGGAGAGGGTGCAGAAAAGCTTTACAAGAATGTTACTGAGACTGAAGGGTTTAATCTATTAGGAGAGGCTGGATAGGCTGGGACATTTTTCACTGGAGCATAGAAGGTTGAGGGGTAACCTTCTTGAGGTTTATAAAATCATGGGTGGCATGGGTGCCTATTTTGTTTGAAATGTACAAAATGTTTCCTCAGAATGGAGGGTCACTCAATCGGAGACACTAACTCTGATTTCTCTGCACAGATGCTGCCAGAATTGCTGAGCTTTTCCAGCAATTTCTGTTTTTGATTGATTTACAGCATCTGCAGTTTTTTTGGATGGATGCTGATACAGTTATAATATTTAAAAGACATCTGGACAGGTACATGAATAGGAAAGGTTTAGAGGGATATGGGCCAAACGCAGGCAAATGGGACCGGTTTAGTTTGTGAAACTTGATCAGAATTAAACCTGGGAGATGTGGGGCATGGTTCTTGTGGTATTATCAGCAGTACTGAGGAAGATGGGATCTTTACCCTTGGAAAAGTCTAAAGCTGAGCCACGCAGAAACTGGTACTCAAGCAAACTAGGGAAGAATCCGTAGAGTGTTTCCAGAATAGTTTCTAGGAACAGCATGTTCTGGAGCTGACCAAACTGGCTACAGTAGTCCTGGTATTGTGCAGTGAGACAGGTTTAATGAATAGCCTCATAGTGAAGGCAACCTGAGGTAATAGCCATCATTATATTATTGAATTTTGCATTCAGTTTTAAGGAGAGAAAAGTGAGTCCAAAACTATTATTTCAAATTTAATCAGGGAAGTTATTAGTGAATATATGCAGGGATAGCTGAAGTGAACTGGCAAATTATGTTATGGGACAGGTCAATGGAGATGCAGTGGCAGACACTTAAGGGGATATTTCAGAATACACAGAATAGATAAATTCCAATGAGAAAGAAACATTCCAAGCAAAAGACCCACCAACTATGGTTAATTAAAAATTTAGATATAATATTAAAAGGGAAAGAAATATAATTGCACAAAGTTGGACAGAGGACAGAAGATTGGGTAGATTATGAAGAATACCAAAGAATAATAATAAGATTTCTTTATCATTCATTTATTATGTATCGCTGGCAAGACTAGCATTTATCGCCTATTTCTAATTGCTATGGGCGAAGTGGAGAAGGTAGTGTGAGATGCTTTCTTAAATGACTGAATTCCTTGTGGTGTAGGAATACCTACCTGTTAGGAAGTGAGTTTTTGAATTTTGATCCAGTGACAGCGAAGGGACAACAATATTTTTTCCAAGTCAGGATGGTCTGTGTGGTTTTGAGAGGGACTTGCAGGTGGTGGTATTCCCATTTAAAAGGTGTTGTTGGAGGAGACTCAGTGATGGTACACACTGCTGCCACTGTTCATTGGTGGTGAAGGTACTGAACATTGAAGGTGGTGGATGGGATGCCATTCAAACAGGTGGCTTTGTCCTGGATGGTGTCAAGCTTCTTGAGTGTTGTTGGAGCTGCACTCATCCAGGCAAGTGGGAAGTATGCTAATTTCTAACTTATGCCTTGTAGATGACAGACAGGCTTTGGGAGTCAGCAAGTGAGTGATTCATTTGATGTATTCCTAGCCTTTGACTTACTCTTACAGGCACAGTATTTACTGGCTAGTCCAATTCATTTTCTGGCAAATCCCACTTTAGTGAGAATGGGGTATGTTGGTTGTTTGTGGGATTCTTTCTATTGCATGCCATATACATGCTTGGCATGCAAGTAACCCTGTACTGTATCTTTACTAGACTGACAACTAATTTTTAGGCATAACTGGTGATTCGACTTCCCTGATTAATATTTATAGAAAGCAGGGAAAAATTACAGTGTGAGGAAAAAGCTAGCCAGAAAGATAAAAACAACTGTAAAATATTGATAAACTCTATAGAGGTAACAAAGCAACATTGGTCCTACAGAAAAGGAGTCTAGAGAATGATGTAAGATAAGGAGATAGTACACAAACAAATATTTTGAATCAGTCTCTCTACATCCTACAAATGACATCCATGAAACATCTGTAAATCAGGCAGTGGAAGGGATGGAGGAACACCAGATAACTATAATTAGCAGAGAAGTGGACACACTGAGCAATTGCTGTAGCTGTGGGCTGTCAAGTCTCCATGCCCTGATGGACATCCCAGGGTTTGGAAAGAAGTGGTTTGTGATATAGTTCCTTTATTCTTAATGGGATGAGGGCGTCGCTGACCAGGCAGCATTTATTGCCCATCCCTAATTGCCTAGAGGGCAGTTCAGAGTCAACCACATTGCTGTGGGTCTGGAGTCACATGTAGGTCAGACCAGGTGAGGATTGCAGTTTACTTCCATAAAGGACATTAGTGAACCAGATGGGTTTTTCCTGACAATCAGCAATGGATTCATGGCATCATTAGATTCTTAATTCCAGACATTTTATTGAATTCAGATTCCACCACCTGCCAAGGCTGGATTTGAACCCGGGTCACCAGAATGTTATCTGGGTCTCTGGATTAACAGTCCAGCAATAATACCACTAGGCCATCGCCTCTCCTGAGTTGATGCATTAGCTTTGATTTTCCACAATTCCCTACATTTAGGAATGGTTCTATTGAATGGAAGATAGTAAATATTCAAAAAGGGAGGGAGAAAGAAAGCTAAAGGTCAATATGCATGTATAGCATGTAATTAGTTAAGCTGTCACTGCTTACTGAAATGGGAATTGAATACAAAAGTAGAGATATGCAATCATGCCTGGCATACAGATGAGACACATATGGAGTACTCTGCACAGCATACCTAAGGAGGAATGAGTATGAGTTGGAAGTAGTTCAGAGAAAGTCTAGCAGATTAGTTCCTGGAATAGGCAAGCTGTCTCATGAGAAAAGATTGGAAGATCAGGCTTATATTTGCTGAACTTTAGAAGAATAAGAAGTGACTTGATTAAAATATACAAGATCCTGAAAGGTCTTGATGGGTGAAAATGGAGAGAATCTAGAACAAGGCATCACTATTTAAAAATGAGGGGTTTTCTATTTAAGACAAGATGAGGTAGAGTATTTTCACTCATAGGGTCAAAAGGTGGTGAAAGCAGAGTCTTTGTATATATTTAAAACAGAGACGGGTTGAATCTTGATAAACAAGGAGTGTAGGTTATTGAGAATATGCAGATCAGCCATGAACTTATTGAATAGTATGCAGGTTTGAAGGGCTGAGGAGCCTATTCCTGCTTCGAATTCAGATGTGTAGAAACCATATCATTCCTAGCTGAGTATATCAGATGAGAGTGGTCATATCCTCTACTTCACTGCAATTGGTGTCTGAGCTTCCAAAATACTTCAGGCTGTTCTTGTGTCAATAGGGAGAATGTCACAAGCAGCCAGTGAGGAAGCCTGCAGTCTGTCAGTCTCAAATGTGCAGACAGTGTTTTGGTTGTTTGTTTGCTCGCCGAGCCAGTTCTGTGGTGAGCAGACATTTCATTACCATTCTAGGTAACATCATCAGTGAAGCACCGTGTTCTCTGACTGTCATTTGTTTTGTTGGCATCGACAGACTGCGCACGTCCAACAACTAATTCTGTCACTTCTCCACTCCAGGTACTAGCAGCCGTCAGAAGAGACAGAAGCACAAGACGCCTCTAACTTCCCCTATTAGCATCACTGCTCTCAAGACGGTGTCTCTGAATCCCCAGAGGAGGGACCAGCACAATGTTCACAGGCACCCTCCAACAGCAAAGAAATATTCACCTCAGTGGGTCTATTATCCAGAGTGGGCTCAGTGCCACAATCTAATGAGTATAATGATGAAGGAAACAACACTTACATCAAAATACAGCCATTCAAAAGGTGGTCAGTGGTAGAGGCCATTCAAATTCTATTTATCTCTGGAGGCTCTCTTATACGAGCGTTTGGTTGCTTCCTTGGAAAGGAATCCTCTTCAACATTCAGAGCCAACAGAAGACTCCATGGCTGCGAAATGTGCTCCTGGAATTCATCACTATAGCCATGGACACTTAACATGAATGGCAGGGTGAAAACAGGAACAAGGCACTTCGACTTCATTCCACCTTCTCCCTTCATATCAAGGAGACATCCACAGGGGAGATGTGCCAACCAGGCACCCTGGGAGCTTCATCCAAGGGCACTCTTAAGGTGATCTGACTTTCCCCCTCCTCTCTGCAAGGACCCTTTTACCCCCAGTAGATCAAGCAGAGCAGAATATTGTAATTTGTTGTTGAAAAAGGAACAGTGACTCAGAATGAGACAGAGACAAACCGCATTCACTGAGGTTAGAGTGAGGAGACTAGGCTTAGTATCACAACAATGGGGATACCACAGGGGCAATGTATGTAACCAATGGAGAAATGTGATCAGGCTGTGCAGGGCGCAGGAAGAAAAGATCTTTGGTCTCCAAAGCCATCCAAAATATTTTCAGAACAGGAGGGAATGGACCACTGCAATGTGATGAACATCATCCTCTTGGGGGTTTCGACTTGTCCCACTGCGCAATGGTATAGTCAAGAAACATTCTCCAGGACTGTAGGGATACTGAGGAAATGAGGTGACCAGCAATGACAGATGGCAGCACAATAATGTGGGGCAGTATTGTCTCTGTTTATATTACGTTGTTTGGCCTGAGCAGTCTGGGCATTAAAATCACATTCTCTGAAGTCCTAAGTTCTGTTCAGTAATGGCTGTTGTGGACTATGTTTCCTTTATGTAGCAAGAATTGTAGGATTCCTGACAATTGTTGTCAGCCAAGGCTCAAGGGGATATCATGTCAGCAAACAGCCAAAACTAAGTGATGAGGGGTATTAAAAGCTGAAGTCACCTGCAAGTGCTTCAGAATGTAGGAGTTATGTTAGTTCCTTAGATATTTTGCACATACCTGGAGTAGTTGGCTTGTGGGGCAGACAGTGATAAACCCTTTCCTTTTTGACAGACACTGCTTTTTTTTTTGCCAGGATGCTCTTAACACCAAATGGGTGCAATTAAATGCACCCTACCTGGCTGCCTGCATCCAAGGAAGAATGCACCAATTCATATACTTTAGCAAAAAAAAAGAGCACCTCCCATATAAACTTAATGTCTAACTGCAAAATTCCAGAGTGGGCCTACTGGCTTCTTGAAACAATCCACTTGAATTAAAGTTGAGGACTGCTGTTATCTTTATTCAACTTGAATAGAAGTTGAGGACCACTTATCTTTCAACGCTGCCAGCATTGGATTATCACCCAGTCCTTGCAGCTGTAGGCACTTGCCTCTTATACCTGCCAGCTTCTGGACAATGTCCTCAGGCCACACTGAAGTGCCTTCTGCACTGCTTTCCAGCCAGAAATAGCTGCTGTGATGCAATTTTGAACCAATGTAGTCATCAATATGGTCCTGAATGTCACAGCCTTGCAGGTTGATCCACAGCCACTGCTGCTGTTGTTAGTCCTGCATCTTTCAGTGATGGTTGTTCCTCAGCTGCATTCTGACCAGAACTGATGTAGGGAGATCTGTGCCAATCTGTTGTCTGTTTCAGGACATCTGAGAAGTCAATGCATTGAGGCAAGAGTGACTGATCTTGACTATCAAAGAACTCTGGCAAAACTGGAGTCAATAGGAATCAGAGAGAAAACTCATCGTTGGATTGGAGTCATGCCAGCACAAAGGAAAATGATTGTGATTGTTGCAGGTCAGTCATTTCAGCTCCAGAAACTCCTGAATAGAATTTTTAAAAAAATCAACCTGTTCAGAGATGTTATTACACATCTTTGGACCAGGTGTGACTTGAATCTGGGCCCCCAGCTCAAAGCTAGGGACACTACCAGTGTACCACAAGAGCCCCTTAGGTTCCTCAGGGTGGTGTCCTGGGCCAAAGCATCTTCAGCTTGTCCATCAGTGACCTTCCCTCCATTATAAATTCAGAAGTGGGAATGTTCGCTGACAACTGCACAATGTTCAGAACCATTTGTCATTCCTCAGATACTGAAGCAGTCCAAGTTCAAATGCAGTAAAATCTTGATGATATCCAGGTTTGGGGCAACAAATGGCAAAGAACAACCACACCTTACAACTGCCAGGCAATGACCATCAATAAAAGACAACCTTACCATCACTCCAAGATATTCCATGAGATTATCATCACTTAATCTCCCACCATCAACATCCTAAAGGTTGCTATCTAGCATGATAAAATACTCTCCACCTGCCTGGATAGATGCAGCCCCAACAACACTCAAAAAGCATGACACCATCCAAAACAAAGCAGCCTGCTTGATTGGGACCATATACATTCACTCCCTCCAAGGCCAACACTCAATAGCAGCATTGCGTAGCATCTACAAGATGCACTGCAGAAATGCACTGAGGCTCCTTAGACAGCAACTTCCAAACCTATCAATACTGCTAGCTAGAAGGATAAGAACACCATCACCTGCAATTTCTCCTCTAAACCACTCACCATTTTAACTTTGAAATATATCACCATTCCTTCAGTATCATTGGGTCAAATATCTGGAATTACCTCCTTAATGGCACTGTTGGTCTACCAGCACCAAATGAAGTAGTTAAGAACACAGCTCACCAGCTTCCCAAGGGCAACAAGGGATGGAAACTAGTACTGGCCAGCCAGAAACACCCATATCCCATAAATAGAAAAATAAAAGTATTCATCATTCTCTTTAAGGTTTGCCATCCAAACCTGCTCCATGCTGCCCTGGGTAAGTCCTTCACTGAGCAATGTTGCTTCTCTGGCCTCCTGCCCAAGAGCATGTGGACTAAAGAAAGGGCCATCTTGTGTGGACCCAGAGAACAGTGTCTTGTGACTAAATGTTTAGGTGTGTGGAGACTTTAGCTGTGATACTTAAAGCCTGTCAGTGCACATTCCCAGTAATAATAATCAGCTTTCCTTCAGAGAGGCTATGGCAGAATTAATGTAATTTTGTCTTGACACCAATGGGACACTTCATTGATTGCATCCATCTCCATTCCTTCACGGCTATCATCTTGTAATGTTAGAGTTATGAATCAATCCACAATATACTGTGCCTCTTTAACTTCGAGGGATCTGGTTAGAACATGATATCATGTGTTTAGGAGCAATACTGGCTATTTGGGATTGGAATACAGTTGACTATAATTCTACATTCACTTGATTCATCACTAATGGGGTTAGTTATTCCAAAATTCTAAATTAAATTCTGCTAACCCACAAAACACTACCTTCCTCTTTGAGTATGCCTTTTTGAAATTTAGAGATTGAAAGTGAAGTTATTCTAGACAGTGAGGTTACTTTCATTGTTCTAAGTTATATGTTTGACACACCTTATGTGACCCACCAAATTACCCATTCGTTCCCTCCCTAAATGCTTTTTAATTTCAGTTTCTCTCCATCAACCTGGAACCTCTCCGTTTTCAGCAATCCCATCCACATTTTCACTAACTTCCCCATTTTGACCCTGAACCTATGATGATCCAATGCTCCTCTGGGCCTTCTACCCACCTATCAAAAAGGGTACCTGCACCATCACCTTGCATGAAGCTGTCTTTGGACCTTACACTCCTTGATTTTCCAACTCCCACCCTACTAGATTAAATAAGTCCAATGACTTTCCAACGGTATCACCACACGTGAGCCTCTTGCAGCAAGGAACACAAACTAGACAGCCAACTCTACCTTGCTAGAGATCATCCCAAATACCCCAGGGTAGGACAGAAATTGCTTAGAGATCCAAACTTTCAATTTTGAACAGACAGTGGTCCACCCTGGACAAATTGTGTCGCACTCTTGCCCACACCACGTTAGACAGTTTGAGCCACACCCAAATCCACACCTGGACAGATCGTGTCTCACTAATTCTTTCCTTAGCTGAATTCACTTTAGCCTGCCTTGTGAGCACAGCCACCCTCCTCCCCTTCAATACTTAGACTGTATTTACATTGTAACTCAATGCAAGCATCAGTTAAAGCTGTAATGCATTAAGGATAAAGCAGCAAGTATTTGCACTGAAGTCCAAGAAGTGAACATCACCAGGTTATATGTGGTGGGATATCTAAAGGAAGTGATTTTCCATTGAATAAAAATTAATTGGGAATAATCACTAGGTTCTAGTGAACTGTGCTTTTAACAAGATGCATATAAGCTTATCTGCCATGTATCAGCAACTACAGTCAGGAAGGTGATCCCATATTTTGAGGTTGAGAACTTAAACACAAAACTTTATCCAGCCAGCAAGAATCTGGTCGACTCCCACCTAAATAAGTTCACCCACCCACCTCCTTTCATCCAGGACATGAAGATTCCAAGAAGTGTTTCAGTTCTTCAGCTAGTGGAATCATGAAGGATTTGGCAAGTTCTAATTTTGAAATTTCCACAGGTAACAATAATGGAAAAACTAAAACTGAAAAGATGCATTAAGCTATAAATGCGCAACAGAAGAAAATTAGCAGTTTTGTAGTAGAATTAGAGAATTGTACAGCATGCCAAAGACATTTGACCCTTGCGTCTGTGCCAGTACCTTGAAAGAAGTGTATAATTTTGTCTCGTACCCTCATCATAACCCTGCAAATTAATTCTCTTCAAAGACACGTTCTGTAAAAATAAATAGAAATTCTTAAGTTGCTAAACAGACCACTTTCCCATTTAAAACATTCACTCAAAAATGTAAACTTAAGATACATAGCATAGATTTTAAAATGACGAGAAAAAACGTAAGGTATTACAGAAAGATCTTCTCCAAGGTTTTCTATTGAAAAGTAATGGTCATAGTGTATTGCATGACTGTGTTGGTGAATTGATTCTTGATAAATAATCAAAACCATTGTAGAATTAAACTATCTGCCTTCCTTACAAATTAACCCTTTCTTTAACAATTTGTTCAATTTATTTGATTTACTGCACTCTGTTCATTTCAGTTTTAAACTTCTTCAGTTTGCAGGCGTGACAAAATGGAATTGTATTAAAGTAGCAGGAAGGTTCCCATCCAAATTGGACAACAAGCTTTACCAGACAATAAAGAAACTCCTTCAGTTACCAAAATGTTGTGAGCACTGAATTATTAGCAACAGCAATTCCAGAATCTCAGAACTGTTAAAGCACAGGAGCAAACTGTTTCACCATTCCTATCTGTGCTGGCTATCCGTAAGAGCAATTCACCAAGTGCCATATGCCCACTTTCTCACAGTATCCCTGAACAATTTTTCTTTTCCAATAACAACCTAGTTCCTCTTGAACGTCTTGATTGAATTGGCCCCAATCATTCTGAGGTGGTACAATGCAGATCTTAACCAATTGCTGTCTTACGTTGTCACTGTACCTTTTGCTAATTATCCGAAATCTTGTTCTTGGTCCTCCCATCTATGGGAACAGTTTTTTTCCTTTCCATTCTGTCCAGGCCACTCATGATTTTGAACACCTTTATCAAATTTCTTTTCAACACTCCCTTCTCCAATTAAAATAGTCACAGTTTCTCCAATCTGTGTAATTGAAGATTCCCATCCCTGAAACTATTCTTGTGAATCTTTATACGCACATGCCAATGCCTTCATAGCCTTCTTAAAATATAGCTCTCAAAATGTAGCACTCATAACTAGAGACACTACATCAATGAGGCCAGACCAATGTCTATACAAATGCAACATTATTTCCTTGCTTTTATAATCTATGTCCCTATTAGCAGAAAAATCTGTTTGTATTATTTCTCTGCACAAAACAATGAATTGTTCCAGACTGGTAAGGTGTCATGGATTCCCAAAATAAAAGATCATATTCTCAACGGAAAAGTAGCAACTGGTTGACGAGAGATTGACATGTGACAAGGGAAGATTGTTTTTTTTTGGTGGTGGGGGAGCGGGGGGGAGTGGTGGGAAGAGAGAGAGAGAGAGAGAAGAAGGGGAGGAGGTAAGAACAGGCGGCAGGAGTAAGGTTTCTATTTAAAGAAATGAAAACTCAGAGGAAATGGCAGATTTTCTCACCAGTAAGATCTTACAATCCTTTTCCACCAATATTTCTAACCATTAATATATAAACAAGGGTCAAAAATTAGCAACATTCTTTTCATTAAAAAGGAAGGAACAGGTCCTGGAATTGTTGAATAATTTGTACGAAGAAGAGAGGGAATAGCAAAATGACACCATCACAAAAGGGACCTAATATTTTCAAAAGGATTTCTGATTTTCTTTGAACTAAGCACTTCGCAACAAATATCTACTCCAGTAAAGGAAACACACAAAATCTCCTCCATTCACCTGTAAAAAGAGAAAAACAGAATTAGTGTTTTAGGTCAATGACATATTGCTAGAACTGAAAAAATACAGTCATGTTACAGGAGTGAGGCAAGTGCACAGGCATGGAAAGTGAGGAGTGGGGCGGCACAGCTGACTTGGGTAGGGAATTAAAAGGGAAGGTCTGTGATAGTGTGGTAGAAGGCAAGCTCAAATAACAGTGTGGTGCCAGGCAAAAGGGAGATGGTAATGTAATTAGAAAGAAACAGAAAGATGCATCTTGCAGAGATGTAAATAAATGGACAATTAATGGATCCAAAAGCTTTTGAAAAATTTGGGGGGCAGGGAGGTTATGATCTAACTCAATGTTGACTCTGGCAAGCTCCGAAGCATCTCATTAACAAATGAGGTACTGATCCTCGAGCTTATGTTATGCTTCACTGGAACAGTATAGAATTCCAGGGTCAGCGTGAGTGTGGGGCAAAGAATTATCAGGAAATCGGATGTCCTAGAAAATGGTCATTGAGTTACAGAGAACTACAGCACAGAGAAAGGTCCATTGTGTTCACACTGGTCAAAAACAACTATTTTAATCCAAAATTGCTGGAAAATCTCAGGTTTGGCAGCATCTGTGAAGAGAAATCAGAGTTAACGTTTCGGGTCCGGTGACCCTTCCTCAGAACAGTTCTGAGGAAACCTGAAACATTAACTCTGATTTCTCTTCACAGATGCTGCCAGACCTGCTGAGCTTTTCCAGCAATTTCTGATTTGCAGCGTCTGCAGTTCGTTTGGTTTTTAACTATTTTTATCCCATTTTCCAACACTTGGCCCATAGCCTTCTCTGCCTTGGCATCTAAATACTTCTTAAATGTTATGAGTGTTTCTACCTCTACCACCCTTTCAGGCAGTGAGTTTCAGATTCAACCACCCTCTGGGTGTAAAAGATTTTCCTCACATCTCTCCTCTAAACTGTCCACCCCTTATCTTAAATCCATGCCCCTAGATCCCTCCATCAAGGGGAAGACTTTCTCCCTGTTGACCGTATCTATGCACTCAATGTAATACATCTCAATAATGTTCCTTGTCAATCTCCTCTGCTGTAAATAAAACAATCCCAACCTATCCAATCTCTCTTCACAACAAATTCTCCAATCCAGGCAACATCCTGGTAAATCTCTTCTGCACTTAATGTGGATACCAGAACTTTGCACGATACTCTGGGTGTGATCAACCAACATTTTCTACAGTTCCAGCATAACCTCCCTGGTTTTAAACACTATGCCTCGACTAATAAAGGCAAATATATTATATGCCTTTATGTCTTTTGCAAAGATTTGTAGCTCAGGTTGTGGGTGAGGTTGTTGACTTGCTTGCTGAGTTGGTTTGTTCTCATTCAGATGTTACATCACCATGCTAGGTAACATCATCAGTGAGGCCTTGTTCAACTCCTCTTGGAATTGAAACTGTCTGGTCTGTTACGGTGAATTGTGTCGTTTCCAGTTTTGATCTGTATAGGTTTGTACATGGGGTCCAATTCCATGTTTGTCGATTGCATTATGGGTTGAGAACCATGTCTCTAGGAATTCTCATATGGGTCTATGTTTTGCTTGGGCTACTACAGTTACGTTGTCCCAGTTAAACTGATGGCCTTCATTATCTGAGTGTACTGATATTAAGGAAAGTTTGTCGTGTTGTTTTGCTGCTAGCCGATATTTGTGTTTTCTGATGGCTAGTTTCCTTCCTGTCTGTCCGATGTAATGTTTGTGGCAGTCGTTGCATGGTATTTTGTAGTCTGTGTTGGTTCTGCATGTTGTGGGAACGGGGTCTTCAATCCTTGAGAGTGTTTGTCGTAGAGTGGCTGTGGGCTTGTGTGCTACCATGATTCCTAGTGGTCGCAGGAGTCTCGTTGTCAGTTCTGGTATGTTCTTGATGTAGGGCAGCACGGCCAGTGTGTTAGGGCGTACTATGTCCTCTTGTTATTGTTATTGTCTATTTAGCAGGCACCTGCGGACGAAGTTGCGGGGAGTTTATTCATAGCGAAGATTTTGTATAGATGCTCTGCCTCTTTCCAGCGTAGCTCTGGTGTGTTGCAGTGAGTGATGGCCCATTTAAATAGTGTCCTAATACAGCTTTGTTTGTGGACGTTGGGGTAGTTGCTGTGGAAGTTGAGCATTTGGTCAGTGTGGATTACTTTCCTGTATACAGAGGTTTGGAACTCCCCATGGGTCATATTTTCAATTCAGAAACGGAAGATGATTGTTGTTTTCTTCTCCTCTCGTGAATTTAATCCTGGCTAATTCATTGTTGATAAGGTGGTGGGTCTCTTCTAGTTTGGTGCATTTAATGACGACAAATGTGTCGTCCGCATACCGAATCCAGAGTTTAGGTTGAATGGTGATGAAACATCTGAACGAAAACAAACAAGCTTGGCAAGCAAGTCAACAACCTTATACTATATGCCTTCTTAACCATTTTATCCACCTGCCCTTATACCTTAAGGTGCTGGTATATTTGCACATCTAGGTTCCTCTGATTCCCAGGGTCCTACCATTCATGTATTCCCTTGCATTGTTTGTCTTGCCCAAGTGCATCATCTCACGTTTATTTGTGTTTGATTTCCCTCATGTAGGGTAGACTGTATTGAGAACAAGAATGAAAGTATAGGATAAGAATTTTATCACAGTTCTCAGAGAGAGAGTTTCAGATGATGGGAGAATTGGGGCAAACAGAATAGCCATAACTGAGGAGTCTGTCAACTAGAGTGGGCTGAACTTAAAGTAAATGGAAGATACATTGGTAGTACTGATTTGGGAACTGGCAGGTGATTGACAAGATGAGCATAGGAAAATGCAGGAGACTTCTTAGAGGAAGTAGGCGAGGAAGCAATGTAGTCAACTTGGCTGTGGGAGTCAGCAGACTTAAAATGAATTTTACCAATCTTTGTCAATGACTGTAGCAATGCTTTAGTTTGAGAAATCTTAGGTGGTCACACAATAGAACACAAAAAAGTGATCGGTTAAAACAAGGAATGCACTGTAATATTTATACTTTCCAAAAATAGTACTGTCAGTCAGAAATAGCACAGCAGTTTTAGTTTAGATATACACATCTCAGCCTGGAATCATTTTATGAGCAGTAGTGGTCCAATGTACAATGTTACCAATGAATCTGTTTCCTTTTCCTTCTTACAAAATTCCAATTAAAATCAAGTCACAAGCTACACAAAATACAAGTAAACAATTTTTCAACATGCCATCATCACAGTTCACAAATAAAATTAAACATACAAAATATCCTTAACACTGTTAAATAACAAACTATGTAAATTGATGAAAATGATAGGACCCTGAATAAGTTTACAGTAAAAGTCCAGAAAAAATGTCATCAATGATTATTTGCATTTGCTACAAATCTGATTTCTTAACAATTATATATTAACAGTAATCCTAAAATGTAGATCCACTAAAACCATTATTTGTAAAGGCAAACATACATACAAATACTGTTAACAAAAGCCTACTTATGATACTCATTGAGATACATAAGTTTTGTAGTGAAGTCATTATAAAATGATGAGAAATAACAGCAGAGATCAGATACAAAATTAAACCCTCTGAATTTCCATGTCTTCATAAAATGACATGGAAAAATAGGTGCAAAGAATTTGCTCATATTTAGTAATGAAAAAACAGATTTGATGCTGATTTCTTCAAATTTTTTTTAAAAACACTAATCAGTTTCCCTGCTGGTCACACAAGATTTCAAAACAAATTTAAATATTCTATTGTATGAGCTTAAAGGGTGCAAGATTCCTCATCACAATCATTTTTTTCAATGTGAAGCTCTGCAGATATTTAAATATTCAAGAGCATTTGGAATTAAGTGTAACAGTAAAATCTGCAAACTGCTGGAAATAGTTATTAGAAGAAACAGATGCATTCACATGCTACAAGCCACTCACATTTTCCGCTATACCACCATGATGTGGTTAATGGACAGTAGTCATTTAGCAGCAATGATTCCCAATAAATAAGCACTTTGTTTCCAGTACTGCACAAAACTGCAGCTAAAGTTACAGCAGCAGCTGTAACTACTGGTTATAAAACAGCAGAGGTGAAACCATAAACCTATTTTTTGTATGTGTATGTAAATATATCTGTATATACATACATTATACATGTATATACACACAATATGTAAAATATATACACACACACACAAAAATGTCTGAACGTGATTTGTGAATATAAAACAATCTACACATTAGAATAAAAGACTACATCGCAAGGGCAGTAAAGGAGACATGTTGATATTCAAGTTCTGATCCACACTAAATTATGGAAATTGTCGTCTTCAGAATCCTGGGTAACTGCGATGTAAAATGGCAAGCCAGTGGAACTCAAGTCTGTAATTTTGCAAGATAGCCTAGAACAGCATACTCTGTCTTCTGTTTTTCCCATGTGCTACAAAACAAAGTAAGATGCATTAAAACCAATTTCATGGCAAGCAAGTTATTGTGCAGCAGCCTAGTTGTTGTGACAATAAGTGATAGTTCAGTACGTTTGAAGACAGTTTCATATTGGATCGCTTTGAACCTGCAAACCCATGAAATTACCATTACTTGAAAGTATTAAACATTGAAGAATTCCTAAGAATTATGAGCTTTTAGAAAAAAAATATTTTTGTAGTGTATTATTGTGTCCAAATCTTAGAAAGGGATTTAGAAGTAAGTTGAAAAATTGTTTTTCCAGACAGGAAAGAAAGGGCAAAGCAGCCTACTTGACTGGCACCCCATCCACCACCTTCAACATGCACTCGCCCACAGCAAACACATAGTGGAAGAAGAATGTATATTCTACAAGATGTACTGCAGTAACTGACCATGGCTCCTTCAACAGCATCTTCCAAACCCAAACTCTCTTCACTTACAAGGACAAAGGTTGCAGATGCATGGGAATATCAACACCTAATAAGATTCCCTCCAATTCATCCACTATCCTGACTCAAAACTACATTGTCATTCCTTCAATGTAAGTGGGTCAAAATCCTGGAGCTCACTTCCCAACAGCAAAGTGCATGTATCTACACCAGGTGGACTGCAATGCCTCAAGAAGGCAGCTTACCAGTTCTCGAGAGCAATTAGGGATGGGCATTGAACGCTGCCTAGCCAGTGGTGAGAGTTCATTGTTGAGGATGAGATCGCAGAGTACTTTCAAGTGCATGGTAACATAGGGCTGAGTCGGCACGGCTTTGTCAAGGGGAGGTCATGTCTGACAAATCTTTGAGGAGGTAACTGGCAAGTTAGACAAATGATAGCCAGTGGATGTGATCAATTTGGATTTCCAAAAGACCTTCGACAAGGTGTCGCATGGGAGACCGCTAATTAAGACAAGAGCCCATGCTGTTAGGGACAAGATATTGGCATGGATGGAGGATTAGCTGACTTGCAGAATGCTGATGGTGGGGATAAAAGGGTCTTTTTCAGGATGGCAGCTGGTGACTAGTGGAATTCCACAGAGTGTGCTGGGATCACAAATATTCACATTATACATTAACAATCTGAACAAAGGAACAAAGGCATTGTTGCTAAGGACAGGCTAGGAGAGTGGGCAAAGAAGTGGCAGATAGAATCCAATGTGGGAATGTGTGATGTTATGAACTTTGGTAGGAAGAATAGAGGCGTAGATTATTTTTTAAATGGGGAAAGTCTTCAGAAATCTGAAGCATAAAAGGACTTGGGAGTCCTCGTTGAGGATTCTCTTAAGGTTAACATGCAAGTTCAATTGGCACTTAGGAAGGAAAATGTAATGTTAGCATTCATTTCAAGAGGCCTAAATAAAACAGCAGAGGTATGCTGCTGGGGTTGTATATGGCTCTGGACAGACTACATTTGGAACATCGAGAGCAGTTTTGGACATCATATCTAAGGAAGCAGTTGCTGGTGCTGGAGAGGGTCCAGAGGAGATTTACAAGAATGATCTTGGGGAGGAAAGGCTTATCATTTGAGGAGTGGTTGAGGATTCTGGGTTAGTACTCAATGGAATTTAGAAGGATAAGGAACGAAATCATTGAAACTTACAGAGTACTGAGAGGTCTGGGTAGAGCGGACATGGAGATATTTCCACTAGTAGGAGATATTAGGACCTGAGGGCACAGCCTCAGAGTCTAGGGATGACCCTTTAGAATTGAGACGAGGATGAATTGCTTCAGCCAGAGGTCAGTGAGTCTGTGGAACTCATTGCTGCAGAATTTGTGGAGGCCAAGTCTTTGAGAGTATTTAAGACAGAGACTGATAGGGTCTTGATTACTAGGAGATCAATGGTTGTGGAAAGAAGGCAAGAGATTGGGATTGAGAAACATATCCAGCCATGATTGAATGGTGGACCAATGATGGTGAATGGTGGTGAACGATGGTCCAAATGGACTAATTTGGCTTTTATATCTTATGGAACACAGTACAGGACAATTATAAAATAGCCATTTGTAAATACAAGGAAATGTTCACATCAGATCTTTAAAATTTAAAATAATTCACCACAGGATGGAATCTTGCTCGTAAGTACAAGTATTTGTAAGTCAGATATTTTTGTAAATCGGGAATCTCCTGTAGTCTGTGTCTGCAGCAAACCTCTTCTCTGTCAAAACAGGTGTCAGTCAGATGTGTCACTGCAGCAACCCTATTCTGAATTTCTTGTACTAATGCTGCAACTTATTACTGACAGGCTTCCCAAAGGTCTGGTAAACCATAAGACCATAAGAAATAGGAATAGGAGTAGGCCGTTCAACCCCTTGAGCCTATTTGCCATTCACTAGGATAATGGCTGATTGGTTATTCCACAAGTTCCCTTTCCTGAAATTTCCCGATAACCCTTGATTTGCCTACTGATACACAGGAACTCTATCCCCCACAGCTCTCTGTGGCAAGGAGTTCCAAAGATTCTCAATCCTTTGTGAGAAGAAATTCACCTCATTTCAGTCTTAAACTGGCACTCCTTTATTCTGAGACTGTGCCCTCTGGTCCTAGACTCCCTGACAGGAAAAATCATCTCAGCATTTACCCTGTCAAATCCCTTTAGAATCCTATATGATTCAACAAATAGGAAGGACTCTATTAAACTGGAAAGGGGTAGAAAAGATTTACAAAGATGTTACCAAGACTGCAGGGTTTGAGTTGTAAGAAGAGGCTGGATAGGATGTGACTTTTTTCCCTGGAGCGTAGGAGACTGAACGGTGACCTTAAAGAGATTTATAGAATCATGACAGGCATAGATAAGATGAATAGCCAAGGTCTTTTCCCCAGGGTAAGGGTGTCCAAAACTAAAGGGCATAGGTTTAAGATGACAGGGGCAAGATTTAAAGGGTCCTGAGGGGCAACTTTTTCTCACAGAAGGTGGTGCGCATATGGAATGAATTGCCAGAAGAAGTGATAGAGGCGGGTACAATTTCAACATTTAAAAGACATTTGAACACGTACATGAATAGGAAAGGTTTAGAGGGATATGGGCCAAATCAGGCAAATGGGACTAGTTCAGTTTAGGAAACCTAGTCAGCATGGACGAGTTGGACCGAAGGATCTGTTTCTGTGGTGTATGATTCTATGACTCTATATTGCACAGATGGCAAGCTTGTCAACCAGCTGAAGGCCACAACCAAGACAATAATCATGCTGTGGTAGAACTATCATGAGCCAAGTTAGTGCTGAATCTGCTGAAGAACTACAACAGATGTTTGACATTCACTGAAGTGTTTAAGAATACAGGGCTCATCCTGCATGCCAGAAGACCCTAGTCCTCTACCAACCCAGATCAAATGTATCACACACTTTCAACTGAGATTCATGAAATAGTGTTGGAAAACATCTCAGATTTAAATCTTGGAAGCTGTCTATCTAAAAAGCTGAAAATGATGAAATAGTACACTCTTGAATCCAATTCGCCAGCTTGCTCCATAATAATTTACAAACTCAAGTTTGAGAATTGTACCATCAGACCTAACATTAAACTCAAAGTCAGATAGAGCGTGGTTAACTCAAGCTTGTCTATAATGCTGACACTTGATTAGCTTATAGGCACCGTATCGATGTTCTAGAACAACATTATTAATGCTGAATTAAAATAATGAGAGTCAGATACGAGGACATAACAAATGTGAAAGTTCTCTAAGACAGACATATCAAAGATAGTGACTGTGATAGCCTCACATCATCAGAGATAAATGGGACATAGTGTCAGAATACCTGGAGTAAGACTCACTAAATAGATGCTCTTGTTCAGAACGATAGCAGGGAGCGTGATCACAAAATGGCAAAGGAAATGTTTCAAAGACAATCTTAAAGCTTCAATTAAGTCCACTCTATTAACATCAATGCACGGGGAACAGATGCTAAAGGTGACCAAAACATGACATCAAGACTTTCTGCAAGAGATCCACCAACCCGACCGGCAGACAATCGATGTCTTCACTGTGGGAGAACCTGCAAGGTAAGGATAGGGCTAAAAGACATCTGTGAGCCCACAGTCAACACTGATACCTGACTTCAGCCATAAATAAGAAAGAATCAATTCCACATAAAGGATTGCCAACAGACATCAGTCCATGTCTACATTTGGACCCGAATTGATAAATGGCACGTGAAAGGGGTAAAGGATAGTAAAGAGTTTTGAATATCTCAAGTTGTGTACTTACAGTCAGAAGATGTGAGCATCATGCTGATATACTCGTGAACATGTTATGCTTTGTCTGGATATTATAATAATGTATACAACTTTGAATATGATTGGATAATATAGTTATGTATATTAACTTGGAATGTGAAGTACAATGAACACAGTTGGATAGAAGAAAGAAAGCAAGAACTGCAGATGCTGGAGTCAGAGATAACAAAGTGTGGAGCTGGAGGAACACAGCAGGCCAGGCAGCATCAGAGGAACAGGAAAGCTGACGTTTTGGGTCAGTTCTGAGGAAGGGTCACTCGACTCAAAACGTTAACTTTGATTTTTCTCCCAGATGAGCTTTTCCAGCAACTTCTGGTTTTGTTTCTGATTTATAGCATCGACAAATCTTTTGGTTTTTATTTAGTATCTAAACAAGATGCCCGCCATTTACAAGGCACAAGTCAGGAGTGTGACGGAATATCCTCCACTTGCCTGGATCAGTGCAGCTCCAACAATATTCAAGAAGCTTAGACACCATCCAGGACAAACAGCTGCTTGATTGGTACCACATCGACGAACATTCAGTACCTTCACCTAATTACTTTCCTTTGACAGTCAATGGTATTACCAAAGATGAAAACCCCACAATCAACATCAGAGAGGTCATCACTGAAACGGAACTGGATCAGTCACATAAATACTGTGGCTACAAGATCAGGTCAGAAACTAGGAATTCTGCCTCCTGAAAAGTGGACCACCATCTAAAAGGACAGTAGTATATGGAATACAGTCCAGTTGCTTGAATAAGTTTATCACTAATAACACTTTAGAAGCTCAATACCTTCCAAGGCAACGCAGTCTAGTTGATTGACAAACCACCTACAACATTAAAGTACTTTCAGCTTCTACCACTGGCAAACAGTGGGCAGCTACATGTGAAAATTATTAGACGCACTACAGCACCAAATCCCTTCAAATGCATCAGCCAAACCTGCATTATCTACCATCTTGACAAATCAGTCTAACAGGGACACAGAAACACCAACATTAGCTCTCAATATCACATATGACCCTGACCTATCTTGCCTGCAACGAGACGTGCACAATATTTAGGCTGACAGTAACACTGGTGTCACACAGTGGCAGGCAACGACCATCTGCAGCAAGAGTGAAGTGAACTGTTGCCTCTCGGCAGTCAATGGCATAGCCATCACTGAATCCCCCTACTATCAATATCTTGGGGTTTACCAATGACCAGAACCTGAACTGGATTAGCCATATAAATAGCTGTGACTAGAAGAGCAGGTCAAAGGCTAGTAATCCTACAGCAAAGAACTGACTCCTGACTCCCCAAAGCCTGTCCGCCATTTACAAGGCGCAAGTCAGGAGTGTGATGGAATATGCTCCATTTGCCTGCATCAGTGCAGCTTCAACAATACTCAAGAAGCTTAGACACCATCCAGGACAAACAGCCTGCTTGATTAGCACCACATTGTTGAACATTCACTCCCTTCATCACTGACACTCAGTAGCAGCGGTGTGTATTGTCTACAAGATGCACAGGAAATTCACCAAGACTTCTCAGACAACAGCTTCCAAACCCACAACCACTATTATAAGGGCAGAAATTACATAGGAACAGCATTATCTACAAGTTCCCGTCCAAACCACTCACCGTTCTGACTTGGAAATATATATCTTCCTTCAATATCGCTGGGACAAAATTCTGACATTCCCTCCTTAATGGTATTATAGGTTGACCCATAGCAAATGGATTGCAGCAGTTCAACAAGGCAGCTCACCACCACATTCTCAAGGACAACTAGGGATGGGCAATAAATGCTGGCCTAGCCAGCCGTGCCCACACTCCATTACTGATAAGAAAAATTACCATGTCTCTTGGGTCAACATCTGAAATGTCCCTGAATAACTATACTACATGGATTACCATGGTTTGAGATGGTGGCATACTACCATTTTCACAAGGGTAATTAGAAATGGATAATAAATACTGACTTGCTAATGATGCCAAAATCACACAAAAAGGAAAAAAAAATTTACCATAAGCTAAAGGGTTACCCTTCATTTTAAGTAAATGCTATCTCTGAACACTACAAATGTGGAAGGGGAAAAAAGGTAAGCAGTAGTTATTGTATGTTGACAGAAAATAGCTTAATAGAAAATGTTTTTTTAAAAAGTCACATGTGCTTACTGTAATAGACACCTGACTAACTGGTTTGCAAATGGCACTAATATGAAAACAGAAGCAGACCTGCATCCTGTGTGAAAGTGGATAAGTGAGGTTCTGCAACTTTTTTTCACATATACATTCAGTTCCATAACCAATAAATCCTACCTGTCTCTGGATATGAGGTGGTTCTGTAGCCAGGATCCTTTTGCAACTGAATTTCACTTAATGAAAAAACTGAGGCACCTAGTATAAATGAAATGAAGAAGAATGTCTTTTAGTCTCACAGTGCCAGTCTGAGGACAGAAGCATCAGAGGTTATTATATCTGTACAATGCAACAAAGTAGTAACAAAGACTGGAAAAAAAATTCAAGTGAAGAAATTACACTAAAATTTTTGATCAAAATAAAGGGTATATTCTAGCCTCAAGGTCAGCTTTCCTTTCTGAAATGACTGTACCATATCAGGATCTGATATTTATTCTTCATCAGTTGGTTGGGAAGGATGTTTTCTATACATGCTACCGAAGGGCGAATGTCAACATCGATCTGCATAATCATGAATCTCAGAAATATATTTTTTTACTGATCAAACCTATTAGCTATTCAGCACAATGTGCAGGAAAACATGATCAACAATACATTAAAATAAAAAAAAGTCTTTTATCTGTTCTATGCAAGGTTTTGTTGTTACACTTTGTCCTCTTTCACCATTTTATAACAAATTTTTTCTTCTGCATTGATGGCACTGCCAAGGCATAGTCACAGGAATGGAATTAGGTCATCCAACTCCTTGCTCCACTACTTCAATAGATCACAATTAATCATCACCTCAACTTCATTTATCAGCCTTTGATTCAAATCCTCTGATAATCTTAATCAAAAGACATTGATCTCAGCCTTAAAAAAAAAACTTTCAACGGAGCCCCAACATTAACAGTCTCTTTAAGGAAAGGGTTCCAGATTTCCAATACCATTGTGTGAACAGTACAGCAAACTTTTAATTGTCTGGACCTATGGGTCCAGGAACGTGCTGGCTAATCAAACATTCTGGATAATCAAGAGGTACACCTAACCACAGTAAACCCTGACCAAGTGAAACTTCAAGACATTAACATCCTTAAAAAAAAAAGACGTTAAAAAATCAACACAGGTCCTAAAATCAATGTAAAAACACATAATAAGTAATAGAAACATAATAAGCATAAATACTTGGACATCACTGTAGAGGAGATATATAATTTTTGCTGGTTTATCAAGAGTGACAAATTGATAGGATGCTGCTTAAAAGGAAGTTAGATGTACTTCATTGTTTCACTCATAAATGGTTATGGTCTCATTGTTCTGGAGTGTGAAAAAGGAAGGCAAGAGAGCAAGAAAAGCCAAGCCACAAGGGGAAAAAGGAGAGGACAGACTGCTGTCTACATGTAATATTCTATCAATTCAAAAACAAAGCTGTTGCATTTTGAATCTGTTTAATTATTGCGCTGTATAAAAGGTCAATTCTAAAGGCTTACTCTTGTGAGACACAGACTTGGATTTCATGGTCACCGCTAATCTCAAGAAGGTTACCCGCAAGGATCTCTATGGTGCAGATTTCCTCTTTCCCATTTCAATCTGGTGCCATGTCATGGGACATCTAAATGTCCAGCAACAGTGATGTCATTGACTGCTAATGGTGTTCGGTTATGTTGACAGATTCTCATAGACTACAAACCAGGAAATAAAGTGTACTGAATTTTACAACCTTAGATTAAACAACTAAAATAAATTACTGGGACATATACAAACAATGAAAATAGATCTGAAATATCATTTTACAAAAATAGACTTGAAGGTGGAATCTGAAATATCAGCAGTATTAATTTTGTTTCTTTGACTTGAATGTTTTCTCATTTTACACAATCGTTAAATTTTTCAGAGCTTGTAAGGCCTACAGCATTAATAATTAATTTAACATGCCATTTAAAAATCCACTTAAGCTACATTCACCAAGGCCAACTTTTCAAGGTTTCCAACAGTGGCACCAATAGTTTAAAAGGATAAATTCTAGCTAGTTCAGTGATTTCTATTGCACTGCAGACTCGAGAACAGTGTATTCCAATGGAGAAGAGTCGAATCTGGGGCAGCACGGTGGCTCAGTGGTTAGCATTGCTGCCTCACAGCACCAGGGACCCGGGTTCAATTCCTCCCTTGGGCGACGGTCTGTGTGGAGTTTGCACATTCTCGCAGTGTCTGCGTGGGTTTCTTCCGGGTGCTCCGGTTTCCTCCCATAGTCCAAAGATGTGCAGGTTAGGTGGATTGGCCATGCTAAATTGCCCATAGTGTTCAGGGGTGTGTAGATTAGGTGGGTTATAGGGGGATGGGGATGAGTGGGATGCTTCAAGGGTTGGTGTGGACTTGTTGGGCCAAAAGGCCTCTTTCCACACTGTAGGGATTCTCTTCTAATCAATGACAACAACTTCTAGACTTTCACGGATTTCAGCTTTGTTTAGACTGGAAAGAGTGGCTTGCAATCAACAATGCAGTGAAGTTTACTGCGAAGAGTGGCCTGCAGTCAACATTGCAGTGACACACACTGGCAAGGTCGGTCCATTGTTAGCATCACAGTACAGCAGATTAGGAAGTGTGGCCCAATGAGCATGGCAGTGAAGCAGACTGGAAAGAGTGACCCATATTCAGCAGCACAGTGAAACAGACTGGAAAGTGTGGCCTGCAGTCAGTTCTTGTTGAAAAAGGTAAGAAGTCATCACAGGAAGTCTATAAGTTAATTAGCTGTATCGGAAAGGGGGATTTGAAGGCTGGAAGCTCAAACCAAACATCAGATGTGACACAGACACTTGCTTATCTGTTAAATGGTCGAAGCATATTCTCTTCTCAAGTTTTAACACAGAATACACATTGGTGGTAAAACTAATATAATACATAAAAAACAACATAAATAAATGATTAATTAAAATCTCATTAAGAATGACAATACAGATGATATTGTCAAAGCTGCAATATGTGGAAGCTCAAGGATACCACAGTGATCCGGGGTAAACATATCTATAGCAAGTGCTTGAAAGTATTTTGAAGCAGCTTTGGCTCAGTTTTGTGAGCTGGAGGCTGAACTACAGGCACTGCGATGCATCTGGAAAGGGAAAGTTGCCTGGATTCTTTGAACCAGGAGGCAGTCACACCTCTTAGAATTAAATAGTCTGTGGTGTGGTCAGGGTCAGTAGGGTGTGATTGTAAATGAACCAGGTATGGAGACCCAGAGGACAGACATTAAGTGTTTCAGCTCTGCAACTGTCCAACAAGTTAGAGGTTCTCTCAACTATTCTGGATGAGAGTGGGGAGTGTGGAATGGATGAACTAAATAACCACAGTAGCATGGTACAGGAAGCCATTCAAGTGGGGTGAGTGAAAATGAGCACAGTGGTAATAGGGGACAATACAGACAGGGAGACTGACACTGCTCTCTGCAGCAAAGAGTGACAGTCCACATGGTTCTGTTGTCTGCCTGGTGCCAGGGCTTAGGATGTCTTATCTGGGCTGGAAATGATCTTGTAGTGGAAAGGGGAGGATCTAGTTATTGTGGTCCATGTAGACATCAGTGACATAAGTAGAACTAGGAAAGAGGTTCTGCATTGCTACTATGAGGAACCAGATACCAAAAATAAGCAGAACCTCAAAGGCAGCGATCTTTGGATTATTACATGAGCAAACAGGCATAGAATAAACAAGGTCAGAAAGATGAAAGCGTAGCTAAAAGGCTTGTGTGGGAGAAGTGGGTTCCAGTTTGCGGGACATTGACACCAATACTTGGGAAAATGGGATCTGTACTGTTCAGTTGGCCTACATATCATAGGGTCATAGGATCCCTACAGTGTGGAAACAGGCCCTTGACCCCAACAAGTCCACACCGACCCTCGGAGCATCCCACCCAGACCCATCCCCCTATAGCCCACCCAAGCTACACATCCCTGAACACTATGGGCAATTTAGCATGGCCAATCCACCTAGCCTGCACATCTTTGGACTGTGGGAGGAAACCGGAGCCGGAGGAAACCCACGCAGACATGGGGAGAATATGCAAACTCCACACAGACAGTCACCCAAGGGTGGAATCGAACCCGGGTCCCTGGCACTGTGAGGCAGCAGTGCTAACCACTGAGCCACCGTGCCAGCCCATGGCTCAATTGAGGGGGAATGCCTAAATTCAGGAAACCAAGATAGAAGCAGTCTGGATAGAGATGAGGAATGATAAAGGCAAAAGTTCACTTTATGGAAAATGTGTACAGGTCCCTAACAACCAAATGGTTGAACAGGATATTAAGGAAGAAAACTGGGAGCATGTCAGAAAGGTACAGCAATTGTCATGGGGGGATTTTAACCTACACATAGACTATAAAAATCAGATAAGAAAGTGAAATCTAGATGGAGAATCATTGAATGCTTTTGGGACAATTCCCAAGACCAGCATGTTATGGCACCAACCAGACTGCTGCCAACACTAGACCTAGTTTTGACCATTGAGACACAACTAACTACTGACCTCACAGGGAAAGTGACCCTGGTCTGCAGTAACCATAATACAACTGAATGTTACACACAGTTTAAAGGAGAGAAGTGTGGGTTCAACACTTCCATTTTGAATTTAAACAAGGACAATTACGTGGCCTGAAAGCAGAGCTAGCAAAAGTGAACTGGAATTTAGGGTATGGGATAGGTCAATAGAGATACAGTGGCAAACATTTAAGGGGATATTCCACAAAACAAAGAATAGATACATTCGTACAAATAAGAAAAATTCTAAGGGATGGACCCACCATCTGTGATTACTTAAAAGTATAGTATTAAAAGTTGAAAAAAAGCATAATTGTGCAAAGATAGGTGGCAGGTCAGTGGATTGGACAGTATATAAATAAAAGCAAAGGATTACTGGAAAGAGAGAATGACAGGAAGATAGACAAAAATATAAAACAGTTTCTTCAGATATTTAAAACAGAAAAAGAGTTAACATAGCAAGCGTTGGTCCCATAGAAAATGAGTCAAGGGAATTAGCAGTGGAGAATAAAGAGATAGGAGACAAATTGAACAGATATAGTGTGCTGGTATTCACCAGAAATGATGCAAGTAGCATCCCAAAAATGGCTGTAAATCAGGAATTAAAAGGGAGAGAGGAACTCAAGAAAATTACAATTATGAAGGAAGTAGTCTTCAGTAAATTGCTGCAACTGCAAGTTGACAAGTCCCCAGGTCCCAAAGGATTTCATTCTCGGATCTTACAAGAAGTAGCTACAGAGATAGTTGCAGGAAGCAGGAAACTACAGGCCAGTTAGTTTAACATCTGTCAGAGAGAAAATTCCAGAAGCTATTATTAGAGGCATTTATAACAGAACAACTGGATAAATTCAAGGTAATCAGGCAGAGCCAACTTATTTTTATTCATTCACAGGATGAGGGCGTCGCTGGCTAGGCCAGCATTTATTGCCCATCCCTAATTGCCCACAGGGCTGTCAAGAGTCAACCACATTGCTGCGGGTCTGGAGTCACGTGTAGTCCAGACCAGGTAAGGATGACAGATTCCTTCCCTAAAGGACATTAGTGAACCAGATGGGTTCTTCTGACAATTGACAATGGATTCACGTCATCATTAGATTCTTAATTCCAGATTTTTATTGAATTCAAATTCCATCATCTGTCGTGGTGGAATTGAACCCGGATACCCAGAATGTGATCTGGGTCTCTGGATTAACAGTCCAGCGACAGGATAGGTATTATCAGGTTAGTGGTATTATCATTAGACTATTAATCTAGAAATCCAGCTGATGTCCTGGGGACCCGGGTTGGAATCCCACCACAGCAGATAGTGGAATTTGAATTAAAAAAAAGTCTGGAATTAAGAATCTACTGATCACCATGAATCCACTGTTGATTGTCGGAAAAACCCATCTGGTTCACTAGTGTCTTTCAGGGGAGGAAATCTACCACCCTCACCTGGTCTGGCCTACATGTGACTGCAGACACACCAATGTGGTTGACTCTCAAATGCCTCTGAAATGGCCTAGCAAGCCACTTAGTTGTACAAATCGCTGCAAAGTCTCAAAGAAATGAAACTAGACAGATCACCTGGCATCGACCTAAGCACCAGAAAAGACAATGGCAGAAACAACCCTCTTGACCCTGCAAAGTCCTCCTCACTAACATCTGGGGGTTCATGCCAAAATTGGAGAGCTGTCTCACAGACTAGTTAAGCAACAGCCTGACATAGTCATACTTACAGAATCATACCTTACAGACAATGTTCCAGACACCACTATCACCATTCCTGGATATGTCCTGTCCCATCTGTAGGACAGATCCAGCAGAGGTGGTGGCACAGTGGTATACAGTTGGGACGGTGTTGCTCTAGCAGTCCTCAACATTGACCCCAGACCCCATGGAGGCTCATGGCTTCAGGTTAAACATGGGCAAGGAAACCTCCTGCTGATTACAACATACCGTCCTCCCTCAGCTGATGAATCAGTACTCCTCAATGTTGAGCAACACTTAGAGGAAGCACTGAGGATGGCAAGGGCACAAAGTGTACTCTGGCTGGGGGATTTCAGTGTCTACCACCAACAGTGGCTCGGCAGCAGTACTACTGATTGAGCTGGTCAGGTCCTGAAGGACACAGCTGCTAGACTGGGTCTGCAGGTGGTGAGGGAACCAACAAGAGGGAAAACCATGCTTGACCTCATCCTTACTAATCTGCCAGCTGCAGCTGCATCTGTCCATGACAGTATCGGTAAGTGTGATCATCGCACAGTCCTTGTGGAGACGAAGTCCCGCCTTTACACCGAGAACAGCCTCCATCGTGTTGTGTGGCGCTATCACCATGCTAAATGGGACAGACTTTGCACAGATCTAGAAACTCAAGACTGGGCATCCATGAGGCACTGTGGGCCATCAACAGCAGCAGAATTGTACTCCGGCACAATCTGCAACCTCATGGCCCAGCATATCCCCCACTCAACCATTACCATCAAGCCAGGGGATCAACACTGGTTCAATGGAGAGTGCAGGAGGGCATGCCAAGTGCAGCACCAGGCATACCTGAAGATAAGGTATCAACCTGGTGAAGCCACCAAACAGGATGACTTGCTCGCCAAACAGCAGAACCAACGGATCAGATCTAAGCTCTACAGTCCTGCCACATCCAGTCGTGAATGGTGGTGGACAATTAAACAACTCACTGGAGGAGGAGACCCCACAAATCTCCCCATCCTCAATGATAGAAGAGCCCAGCATATCAGTAGAAAAGACAGGGCTCAAGCATTCGCAGCAATCTTCAGCCATAAGTGCTGAGTGAATGATCCATCTCGGCCTCCTCCAGTGGTCTCCAGCATTACAGGTCTTCAGCTAATTTGATTCACCCCATGTGATATCAAGAAATAGTTGGAGACACTGGATACTGAAAAGGCTACGGGCCCTGACAACATTCCTGCAATAGTACTGAAGACTTATGCTCCAGAACTTGCCGCTCCCCTAGCCAAGCTGTTCCAGTACAGTTACAACGCTGATATCTACCAGACAACGTGGAAAATTGCCCAAGTATGTCCTGTACACAAAAAGCAGGACAAATCCAACCCGGCCAATTACCGTCCCATCAGTCTACTCTTGATCATCAGTAAAGTGACGGAAGGTGTCATCAACAGTGCTATCAAGCAGCACTTGCTCGGAAATAACCCGTTCAGTTTGGGTTCCGCCAGGGCCACTCAGCTCCTGATCTCATTACAGCCTTGGTTCAAACATGGACAAAACAGCTGAATTCCAGGTGAGGTGAGAGAGTGACAGCCCTTGATATCAAGGCTGCATTTGACCGGAGTGTGGCATCAAGGAGCCAATCAACAGGTATCGGGGGTAAACTCTCCGGTGGTTGGAGTCATACCTGACAAATAGGAAGATGGTCGTGCTTGTTGGCGGTCAATCATCCCAGCTCCAGGACATCTCTGCACGAGTTCCTCAGGGTAGTGTCCTAGGCCCAACCATCTTCAGCTGCTTCATCAATGACCTTCACTCTATCATAAGGTCAGAAGTGGGGATGTTCACCAATGATTGTACAATGTTCAGCACCACTCGTGACTCCTCAGATACTGAAGCAGTCCATGTTCACATGCAACAAGATCTGGACAATATCCAGGCTTGGGCTGACAAGTAGCAAGTAACATTTGCGCCACACAAATGTCAGGCTATGATCATCACCAATAAGAGACAATCTAACCACCATCCCTTGACATTCAATGGTGTTACCATCACTGAATCCACGACTATCAACATCGTGGGGGTTACCATTGACCAGAAACTCAAGTGGACTCACCACATTAACATAGTGGCTACAAGAGCAGGCCAGAAGCTCGGAATATTGCAGCGAGTAACTCACCTCCTGACTCCTCAAAGCCTGTCTGCCATCTACAAGGCACAAGTCAGCAGCGTGATGGAATACTCCCCACTTGCCTGGATGAGTGCAGCCCCAACAACACTCAAGAAGCTTGACACCATCCAGGACAAAGCAGCCTGCTTGATTGGCACTGCATCCACAAGTATCCACTCCCTCCACCACCGACGCTTAGTAGCAGCAGTATGTACTATCTACAAGATGCACTGCAGAAATTCACCAAAGATCCTCAGACAGCACTTTCCAAATGCACAACCACTTCCATCTAGACGGACAAGGGCATCAGACATATGGGAACACCACCACCTCCAAGTTTCCTTCCAAGTCACTCACCATCCTGACTTGGAAACATATCGCTGTTCCTTCACTGTTGCTGGGTCAAGATCCTGGAATTCTCTCCCTAATAGCATTGTGGGTCAACCCATAGCAAGAGGACTGCAGCACTTCAAGAAGGCAGCTCACCACTGCCTTCTCAAGGGCAACTAAGAATGGGCAAGAAATGTTGGCCAGCCAGCGACGCCCACATCCCCCAAACGAATAGAAAAAAATACCACTAGGCCATTGCCTCCCCCACAACAACATGGTTTTGTCAAAGGGAAGTCATGTTTAACTAGTTTATTGGAGTTTTTTGAAGAAGTAGCTTGTGCTATAAATAAAGGAGAACCAGTAGATTGATTGGACTTTGATTTCCAGAGCATATTTGAAAAGGTTCACCATCAAAGGTTACTGCTGAATATAAAAGCTCAACATGTAGGAGGCAACATACTGGCATGGATAGGAGATTGTCTGGCTAACATGGAGCAGAGATTTGGAATAAATGGGTCTTTTTCAGGCTGGCAGGGTGTCATGAGTGGTGTCACAGAGGTTGGTGCAAGGACCTTAACTCTACAATTCTTATAAACGATTTAGATGAAGGGATCAAAGGTATGGACGTTAGATTTGCTGATGAAACGAATATAGGTATGAACTTCAATTGTAAAAAGGAGTCTATAAAGGGATATAGAAAGGTTGAGTAGGAAAAAAAGTCTGGTCAATGGAGTACAAATGGGCAAGTGTGAAATTGCCTATTTTGGCAGAAAGAATAAAAAAAGCATTTTATCCAAATTGAGAGAGGTTACAGAGAGGTCTGGGTGCCTTAATGCATGAATTTCAGAAGGTTTATTTTGCAGGTACAGCAAGTAATCAGGAAAGATCAGAGATAGCTACTAGAATATGTACAGTACTGGTCGCCATACTTAATGTTAATGCATTGGAAGCAGTTCAGAGCAGGTTTACTGGACTAATACCTGGAAGAAACGGATTGCCTCATGAGGAAACACTAGAGGGAGTGGGCCTGAATGGAGTTTGGAAAAGTCAGAGGCAACTTCACTAAAATATATAAGATCATGAGGGGACTTAACCAGATGGATGACAAAGATGTCTTCCTCTTCTGGGGAAATCTAGAACCAGGGGTTATAGTTTAAAAATAAGGGGTCACCAATTTAAGACAGGATGTGGAAACTTTTTTTTCCTCTCGGAGGCTTGAGCATTTTTGGAATTCCCTTCAAGGCAGTGGATGCAATATCTTTAATGATCTTTAAGGTAGAGATAGATAGATTCATGGTTAACAAAGGGATGAAAGATTATTGGGATATGCATGAAGGTAGAGTTGAGGTTAAAATCAGATGAGCCTTGATCTTATGTAATGGTGGAGCAGGGTCAAAGGGCTGAGTGGCCAGCTCTTGTTCCTTGTTTGTCTGAAAGTCCACCGAAAGTTGTCAGTTTCATAGTGTCACGATTCTCTGGAGCAGTACGCTGACAATAAAGCTCCTCTATTCCCAGAGTCATCACTAAAGTTAAAGATTTTAAAAAGTTCACAGAATTCCCCAATTTACCTGTCTTTTAGGCCCTAGTTGACAGAAAACGTGGACCAGACTTCTGCACTTAACAAATTACGATTTATTATAAGTAATTAGACTTAGTTACAAGTAAACAATTACGAACAATCAGTATGTAACTCTGATCCCCTTATAAACTCCTCCTTTTACATACACACACACACACACACACACACACACACGCAGACAGGAAAAAAATTTGAGTTATGAACAGAGAGAAATACACTGGGAAAGGAGTTCAGTGATTCTTGCTCGTAAAGGTTACTGAGATAATTCTTATGATTGTTGCAATGGTCAGAATGTTGATTTTCAGTTGTCCTCCTCCAGATAGTTTCTCTGTACAAGAGGTACAGGGTGCTGGTTTACTTAGGAAGTGTCTCTGGCTTATTAATTACAAATCTCAGCTCACAGCAACTGCAGAATGAAATAGAAAGTGCTTTTCTGCAGGTTTAAAGTGCTTTTCTGCAGGTTTAAAGTGACTTAATGAAGGAATCAGAGAGGGAGCGCAAGGTGGGCGGGTAGTGGGGAAAGAGAGAGAGAGGGAGTGAGCAAGAAAAGAGTGAGCGGGAAAATGGGTGGGGCGGGGAAGAGGGAGGGCGAGCAAGAGTGACGGGGGAAGAGAGAGCGAAAGTATTAGAGTGAGATGGAGAGTGAGAGAGTGAAAGTACGAGAGAGACAGCGGGTGAGTGAGAGCGAGTGTGAGAAAGAGTGTGAGAGCGCGCGCCCATGACAGAGTGTGAGCAAGAGCACGAGAGAAAGATGGGGGTTGGGGGGTGGTGTGAGCGGGAGACAGAGTGGGAGAGAGAGATGGAGGGACTGGGGGGAGAGAGAGAGAAAGTGCGAGAGAGATAAAAAGCTGATGATGGCCTGAAGGCATCCGTGTATCTTGTTCACAGTCCCAAGTCATTAGATACTGCAGAACCAATCATATAACTGTTGTCAGGCAGAAGGCCTTTGTCACTAGGAACTGGTCACTAGCCTAATCTGTTATTTGTTGCCAAAGGTCCATTTGCATACAGCCCTTAGGTTCCTGTTCATCTGCAACTACTCAAGTGACCCATGGCTGTGCAAACAGCATTAATAATGAGCAACAAGCACCTTGCTTTCAAACTGTGCTGCAATCCCGGTCCTTTTTCTTTTCTCATTTCTGTCCACAATTTAAAAACCTCAAAAAGAAAAAGATATGATCTTTGTGAGAGGAATAATAATGGCAAATGCTGGCAGTTTCACCTTCAAGACAGGTGAAAAGAGAAGCAAGACACAAGAGAAAAGAAAATGAAGCAACAGGAAGTCTCTTTTCACATTTCAATTTGGTTCTTCAAATTAGAATTTTGAAAACATTGCAGTCAGATCCTGGGCAAAATTCCCCAAAACAGTTTCAGACAGGACACCCCAAATCATTAAGCTTCCGGGTGAAGAGGGTTAAACTGGCTCTACTTCTTTATTCACCCATCCCCTTGTGGATAGGTTTCTTCTCGAACTAAATGAAGTTATGTTTTAAAAGGAGAAAATGTTAACTCAAGAATGCCCAGTTAAAAAGTGAGTTTATTAAATACTGAGCATGAGAAGAATTAGTAACACAACACAAATACACAGAGATTGTAAATAATAGGAGAGTGAGTTTGAAAAGATAAAAGTTGAAAAAAAAACTCTGAGCTGTTCGCAAAGAGTGGACAGTTGAATGGTATGCTGTTGCAGTGTAGTATACTGGTCGTGTTGACATTGCTTGTTGAAGAGTCGATACCAAAGATTTTTATTTTTACAGATTGTTATGATTCTGTTGTTTTGATTCCTTTTCAATTCCAGCATTCAAGATGAAAGCGATTCCTTTGGTTGTAATTTTTCCTCTTATCTGGCTTGTTAGCTAGCTGGCTTCTAGAAGTCAGGGAGAAAGCTGTGGTTGGTTTGCTCACCGAGCTGGTTCGTTAGTTTGCAGACATTTCATTACCCTTCTGTGTAACATCATTAGTGCAGCTTATGATGAAGTATCCACAACCTGAGCTACAAATCTTACGCAAAAACCTTAAAGTCAGAGAGGGAAAAAAGATACTACCTACAATGAAGGGTGACTAAGGGAGAGCACACTAAAGCACAAATCTAGGCTAGTACATATGGGTACCACGTCTCATTAGAATGCACACGAGAACCTTAATCCTACTGCACACACGCACACACACACCCCACCGCACATGCGCATGCAGGAACCTCAGTCTCACGAACACACTTCAACAGCATTTAAACTAATTTTTTTACCCCTGTCCCAAAGCAAAGACCACAATAATGATCCTGCAGTTTGGGGCATAATCGACAGTGGGTTGCTGTTGAGCAGGGGAGTCGTCAACTTCTCATTATCTTTATGATCGCAGTCCAGTCTGTTTTGACTTGCCTCTTCCCTCTTTGAAGGACTGTTGCTTGAAGTTCACTTCAGATCTTTATGCATGACATTCCAAGGGTGTCTCTCTCTCTCCAGACAGGCATCTGATCTGCATTTTCTTTTTGATGTATTAACTTTTGTTTTAAACAAGCACATTTTGGATTTACAAATTGGAAACGTCCACAGTACTTAGGTATTTACCTATGGTCATGACAAAAGTAACCAAAGTACTTCTGAGGGAACTAGGTTACATGATATGGTAGGAGAGGGAGGGAAGGAGTAGATTAGGGAGAAATTTATCTGGCCTCTCATCTGTCCTTAGTGGGAGTTGATGAAAATGAAGGCCAAAGTGAACATTTGAACAAGCATGCAGAGAAAATACTAGTGGTGAACAAGTGGCTCACATGGAAGAAAATACGCCAGGAAGGCGAATGGGAAGTAGTAACGTGATAGAGTTGGGAAGTTGATGAAAGCAAAGTGATGTGGGAAAGATAACATTTTCCCCATGGTTCCCGTTCCAATTTAATTCCATATTTCCTTTATCTGCCTTTGCATGTTAAATGACACAACACCTCTCACCTTAAAGAAGAAGAGCAGGGGAAAGAAAAGGCAGGCAGCACCGAAAGAGAATGCAGAGAGCACAAACAAGCAAAATCTGCATCTGTATACAATTGTTGTTGAAGCTTTTCAATTATAAATTCCTATACCCACATTTAAAGTGGGAAAAGAGATTCAGAATTTTAAAAAAAACCTAAAAATAAGGACAGAATTCTCAACCTTAAAAGGAAAATCTAATTTTCATTTGTGTTCAAATTATCTTATCTTATCCAAACAAAATGCTACCTGGAATCTATACTGAGTTATGATTCCTTACAACAGCATTGAAAATTGATTACTGCATATTAATCAGTGAATGATTTACCATCAGGTAGAGTGTGTGCCCTTGTTCCAAGACTTTTAAAGTAAAGATGCTTCATGGCGTCCTCAGCAGAAATTCTCTTCTTGGCCTGGTACTGCAAAGTAGATAAGGTACCACTGAAATCAAAGCAACTTTTCTTTGTTGTTAAAAAAAACTATAATGAAAGCATTAGCAACATTTCAATTATACAACTTACTTGTAAAAAGCTGGATAACAGATCAATTCCATCTGTGTCCAACCTATAAGAAAATGCAAGTTACAAACTGACGGAGTTACATAACACATTTCTGTTCTTATAGTGTACATCTTTTGCATATGTTGCCAGGATTGAAGCAAACTGACAGCTTCACTTACGTAAGTGTAACAAATAGATTATCTTGATAACACATGCACAAGTTATCCAGACATGGATTCTATCAATTCTAATCCGTTTAGGGAGACAATCAAATGTTGATTTAAGAAAAAGCCCATAGGAAGATAAAGCTTTGTACAATTACACATAAATCCCTTTAAGGCAATGAAGTATGTTTATCCAAACATTACAATATGCTTCCAGTCTAACCACAGCCGATGAATCCATGTTCCCACTAGCATGGAATCTTTTTAATTTTCAATTCACACAGATATTTCTTGTTTTAAAAGAGCCAATCAACATTAACAACCAATTTGGAATCAATTCTGAGCACTCTCCATACTGTGTAAAAAAAAAATTCCTGGTCACTAAATCTCTCTTGAACATGGTTTTTTTTGCATTAAATCAAGTCTTGCCATCATTACCGTTAGATTACCTATCTAATTCTACAATTATGACATTTAGCAACTTTAAGAAATCAACTGTTATAAATGTCAACCTAATGTCTTCATACAGAGGACATTTAATACCTTTACTTCAGTAAAGGTAAGGTTTTAAAAACTGCTGTGATATCTTAGACTTTCACCAACAAACTACATAAAGTTACTGTGTTGTCACAAGACTAATTGTCATTCTGTACTTATCCAATATGATAGTAGGTTCCCCTCTACTATAAAACCTTCAACGGATAACTCTGCACAGCATATACATATTTACGTTTTCCATGACTAAATACAATTGTACTGCATTTATCCACTTGAAGAAACTGTACTACACATGGTCATTTCCCCCCACAGAACATCCAAATTGGTCTCCAATGCACGCACTTGTAAAGTCCCAAACACCTACACCTTTTGCAGTTCACACATTTTCTGTCCATAGCAATCACTATACGAATCATAATTCATTGCATACTTAATCTGACCCAATTACTCAATGCAATTGACTACCAGTACCTTGGTGCATGATTTATTATAAGTTGTGGCTTATACTTAGGGAAGTTGTAAGCCTTAAATTCCTCATTTGAAGATATGCCTGGCCATGTCTCCTCTGTAGGTGTTCCTGTAGTAAATAAAATCCATTAGTGTAATGCAGAAACTCACTGAAAATACCAACATGAACTTAAGATTTCATAGGTCTTTCACTTTTTTTTGTAAACATGTGCTCAACAAAATGACTGATGCCAGCACATGGATGTGGCACATTGTGCCGTTTGAATTATGTTTAAACAGCACATGAAAATAGAAATAGTCATTTAACCACAAGTAAGAACTGTCCAAAAAACACCCTTTAAAAAAATATCACACACTGCTTAGTCAATTTACACTCTTTGTGTAGTTTGTTCTGAATTGGTAACATTAGACATGATAAAAATCATTTATTAAATGAGGAAATTTATCTGTAAAGTTAGCTGGAATTGCTCTCCATGGAGAAAAGGAAGATGAGGGAAGATCTGACAGTAGTGCATAATTATGACAGGTTTAGAGACAGTAGATAAAGAAAAGGTGTTCCCATTAGCAGATGGTGAAAGGATTATGGGACTCAGATTTACAGTGACTGCAGTGAGTGAGAATGACCTGAAACTCTCTGGCTACGAGACTGGTAGAAATAGAGACAATTAAAGGAAACTGGGATGGGTACTTGAGGGAAATTAACTTGCAAGGTTCCAAAAATAGAGCGGGTGAACATGACTGACTAGATGGCTTTAAAGAGCTGGCATGGATTCACTAGATCAAATGGCCTTCTCTGGTGCCATAATGATTCTAGGATTCCATACAGAAAAGAAAAATTCTAGTTAGGAATACAAAAATATTTAGGCGAAGAATCAACACTTGTTACATTTACAATTAAATTTCCAATCTACCTAGTAGCCTGAAAATCAAGTGCAATTCATCTTCGACGGTGGAACCAGGAAACAAAGGTCTTCCTGATGCCATTTCATAGAAGATACATCCGACGCCCCTGGAAAAATTGAAAGCACAAGATGCTTTAGTTCACGCAAGCAAATCTTTCAGAGCTGTATTCTAGAATTTAAATATACAAATTACCCTCTAACATGCATCTTCCTAAAAATTTAAGGAGAGAGGAGAAAGATTTAAAAAAGGGCATGAGGGGCAGTTTTTTTTGAAACACAGACAGTGGTTCTTATGTGGAATGAACTTCCAGAGGAAGTGGTGGATGCAGATACAGTTATAATGTTTAAAAGATATTTGGATAAGTACATGAATAGGAAATGTTTGGAGGGAAATGTTTGTCATCAACCTTTTCTTGCTCCTACATTACCTTAAATCTGTAATTCTTGCTAATTTGGAAAAATGCCTACAAGATCAGAAATGCAGTTTCCTGTTTCCATTCCATGCTTTTTTACTTTGTTGTGTTATAAACTGTAGATGTTAACACATGTATGTCTCTAGTACAAAATTAGCTTTTCTTGGTGGGTAAAGACGCAATGTTGGTGTATAACTGGATTCAAACTGTTCAGTCTTTTATCTTATTGCACTTCTGCACTGCATATATTAACTTACAAATTATGCACAAGGAGAATGGAGGCCCAATATTCCTGCTGTATATTTTGGACCACTCACAGTAGCAGTCCAGCCATCTTATATTTATTACTGAGGTTAGGTCAGAGCTAGATTATTGCGTGCAGTTCTGGAACCTACATTATAAGAGCAATATAAGTGCACTGGTGAGAGTGCAGAGCATATTTACTAGGATGTTTCCTAAGCTCAAGAGTTTTAGTTATGAAGAGAAATTAGATAGACTGGGGTCATTTTCCTTAGAACGGAGGAGACAGAGGGGTATCCAGATTGAGATGTATAAAATTATGAGGTAGATAGACAAGATAGATAGGAAGAAATGTTTCTCCTTGGTGGAGGAAGCAATGATCACAGGCATAGGTTTAAGGTAGAGACAGGAGGTTTAGAGGGAATGTGAGGAAAAACATTTTCACCTAGAGGGTGGTGGGAATCTGGAAATCATTGCCAGTAAGGATGGGACAGGGAGAAACCCTCCTAGTATTTAATACATATTTGGATGCACTTTAACCATGCAAAGGCATACAAGGCTATAGACCAAGTGCTGGAAAATGGATTCAGAATATTAGGTGGTTGCTTTATGACCAGTACAGAGTTGATGGACCAAAGGGATTTTTTCTGTGCTGCAGATCTCTATGACTTTGATCCGTATTTAACCATTTTCAAGGGATTCTAGAGAAAGACATAATGGATTTTCTGGTCTTCATTAATACAGAAGGTTACTTCTTTTAGATCACGCAATGAGAAGGCAGTCATTACTGGAGAGACAATGATGTAAGTGGAAGATCCAATATTTTTGACCTACGCGACTATCAATAGACTCTGAAGAACCAGAAAGTAAAATGGTTTGGAAGTTAAGTGACAAGCAAAGAATGAGAGTTTGTGGAGGAGGGTTCTCTTTTTCAGCAAGTTTAGGTAGTGATGGAGCTCTTAATGATCCAAATGAATTGGGATGACATAGAAGATGGTCTTTGAATGCATGAAGTGGAGCATAATATTGTGTGCTATAAGATTATACCAGCTCCACAGCCCTGCCACATTGACAGTACAGGCTCAGTGCAAAAGATACAGCTGAAACATTTGCAGCAATCTCCGGTCCAAAATGCTGAGTGGACGATGCATCTTGATTCCCTCCAGAGGTCCACAGTTTCACAGATGTCAGTCGTCATCCAATTCGTTTCACTCAATTTGGTATCAATTAATGGCTAGAGATACTGGATACTGAGTCACTAGATACTGCAGTTCCAGCAAACAGTCATACTGGACTTGAAATGTGAAGTCCTTTCTTTCTCCACAGAGGGATGAGAGTTTCTCCAGCACTTGCTGTTTAGATTTCAATATCCACAGTATTTTGCTTTTACCTACCAATAGAATTGGCTATCAGTTCCTTGCCAGCGCTGACTCACTTAACATGGACCTCATGTCTAATAAAAAGGTTTAACATTATTTTATAGGAAACAGTATTGTAAAAATGCTGCAAATCAGCCTTTTTGCTTAAAATTCCAAAATCTAATGAATAAATCTATACTGAGAACCAAGTGAAAAGGTGGTGTTATTAGCTGGCGCCAAACTTGGACTTTAATGACCAAGGAAAGGGTTTACGTTTCAGTTTGGCTCCCATCAACACATTTTTCTCATATGACTGTTTTCACAACTGTTTCACTAAGGAAAACATAGGTCTTATAAAGTGAAATTTTGACCTTTTTACTTTTAGCTGCACTCTGTAAAGCCCAAGTAGAACAGTTGAAAAGTAAACGCAATTAGAGTAAAATGTTTCTTTAAAGTCTGTCCAAATTTATTTACAAATGATACATGTAACATAATAGTTAATCATCTACAGTATAGAAAAATGCATTTAAAATAAATGTTATTTTAGATTTTTCTGGTAAAGGGGAGATATTATTCAAATATACATATTTAAGTGCTCTACATAGAGTTCTATAAAACTTTGATCATTATAATCATAATGTACTACAGATCCAAAGTCTGAAGAATGTCTTGGATTGGCAAACTATCATTCCCTCATTTCAGCTGCATCCCTATTTATCCTAACATACATTCATGTTCCTTTGTTCTTCTTCAGCTCCTCCGGTCTATTCTCTCTCATTAGCGGTAGCAATTTTCTGCTCAAGAAACCTGAAGCAATTTCCACACAAACAATATTTGATTTCTCTCCAATTCACTCACTTTGTAATAGCGATAGTATTTTGTCTCCTTGATTCCGTCACGATGTAGAACTTTTAAAAGGTTTAGAGCTGGAGGGTTCAAGTTATAGGTAGAGGCTAAATAGGCTGGGGCTTTATTCTTTGGAGCATTGGAAGCTGAAGGTGACCTTATAGAGGTTTATAAAATCAGGAGGGGCATGGATAGGTGAATAGCCAAGGTCTTTTTCCCAAGGTAGTGGATTCCAAAACCAGATGGCATAGGTTTAAGCTGAGAGAGAAAAGATTTAAAAGGGGCAACTTTCCATGCAGAGGGTGGTGCATGTATGGAATAAGCTACCAGAGGAAGTGGTGGAGGTGGGTAAATTACAATATTTAAAAGGCATCTGAATGGGTATATAAATAGGAAGGGTTTAGAGAGATGTGGGCCAAATGCTGGCAAATGGGACTAGGTCAGATTGGAATGTCTGGTTGACATGGACAAGTTAGACCGAAGGGTCTGTTTCTGTGCTGTATGACTAGGAGTATACAAGATAGTTATGATTTACATTCTAAGATCCTAAATTTAATACGAGGCAAATATGGATGACAGACGAACTATGCTTCAACACCCCAAAGAGCACTTCAAATGCTGTTGACAGCCTGGTCTTGAAACTCCCTCAAAAGCCACTCCATCACGGATTTCCTCAAAGACTGCTTACATTTTGCTATTTCACTTTCCATTCCTTTGCCTACATTCCCCTGAATTTTCAAAATTGCATTCTAGTACTTAATCACAGGCACAACTCCTACTTTCCTGAAACTGCAAACTTCACTTAGCTAATACTGTCTGTAAGCTTTAATCTGGTTCAGATGCATGATATACAACTTCTAGGTTTTCTTGACCCTCACTCACAGCTGCATTGAGCTGTTAGTGGCACACTGCTTCTTCTTGAGCCCCCACTGCTCCCAGATATTTCCACAGAGTTGACTCCAATATTTAGCTGCCTAGTAACTTTTACAGCTTCCTCCTGAGGTAGAACAAGGCAGAGTCATCCAATTGCTCTCAACTTCTCACTGTCTGCTGCAAAAGGTCCATGGCATATGCCATCTCCCTGGCCCTACACTCATCCTTGGAACATCAGGATAACAAGGAGACCTACATCAGACTCCAATTTATTGACTTTAGCTCCACCATCAACACTATAATTCCAATCAAACCCATTTCCAAACTTTGAGACCGAGGACTCTGTTCCACCCTCTGCAAATTAGATCCTTCACTTCCTGACCCACAGACCGCAATCAGTAAGATAGGCGACAACACCTCCTCCACAATAATCCTCAACACTACAAGGTTGCGTACTCAGCCCCTTACTTTACTCCTTATGCACTCACAACTGTGTGGCCAAATTCAGTTCTAACTCCATTTACAAATTTGCTGATGATACCACTGTAGTGGACTGGATCTCAAACAACAATAAGACAAGAGTAGAGGATAGACACAGACAGCTTATTGGCCTGGTGTCAAGACAACAGTCTCTTCCCTCAATGTCAGCAAAATGAAGGAGTTGGTCATCGATTTCAGGAAGAGGAATGGCGGAATTGTCCCTGTCTGTATCAATGGTGGTGAGGTGGAGGTGCTCGAGAAGTTCAAGTTCCTTGGAGTAAATATCACTAACGATCTATCCTGGCCCATCCATGTTGACACTACAGTCAAGCAAGCACACCAACACCTCGACTTCCTCAGAAGGCTGAGGAAATTCGGCATGTCTGCAATGACTGTTACCAATTTTTATAGATGCACCACACAAAGCATCGTAAGTAGATGCTAGGTATGGCAACTGCTCTGCCTAAGACTGCAAGAGATTACAGAGTTGTGAACGCATCTTATTCCATCATGAAACCTAGCCTTCCTTCTACTGACTCCATCTACACTGCCTTAGGAATGCAGCCAACATAATCAAAGATCCTTTCCACCCTGGTTATATTCTGTTCCATCCTCTTCCATCGAGCAGAAGATACATATGTTTGAAAACACATACCAACAGATTCAAGAACAGCTCCTTCTCCATTGTTATTGGACTTATGAATGGACATCGATATGAGAGTTGATCTTTCTCTGCCCCTTTCCTGTAGCTGTAACACCACGTTCTGCATTCTGTTCTATTACCCTGACATACTTATGTAAGGTATGATTCGTCTGGTTAGCAAACAAAACAATACTGTTCACTGAATATCAGAACAAGCAACAACAATAATCCAAATCAAAGAATGGCTGAACGAGTTTTATGTTTTTTAGTTTAAGGGAGAGAGGTGTAGGTTCAAGACTATTCTTGAAAATTTAAGTGAGGGCATAAACAAATCTGGATCAACTGAATTGGCAAATGAGGTTAAAGAACAGGCCAAGAACAATTCAGTGCACTGATCTGGAGGGGTTTTTTTGGGACGGAGAGGACAGATACATTCCAAACAGCAAGATGAATTCAAAGGGATGGACCTTCAATACAGGGCTAACTAGAAATGTTAAAGATGGTATAAAACTTGAAAAACAAACACATAATTGTGCACTGACAGGGAAGAGATCAGACAACTTAAAGAATATATCAAAAAGCAAAGAACCAACAAAAAAATTACTAAGTAAGGAAAAGTTGGAGTACAAGAGAAAGCTAGTCAGAAATATAAAAACAGAAAGTAAGAATTTCTATAAATATTTAAAGAGTTAACAAACTGAGGATTGGTACTGTAGAAAGTGAGTCTGAAGAATAAAGAACATAAATACATGCAATAGCAGATGAAGTGAACAGATATTTTGCATCAGTTTTCATGACAGAAGACAAAAGTAATATTCCAGAAGTAGTGATAAATCAGGAAATGGCCAGGAAGGAGGAACTCAAAAATCCCAACCAACGGAAAAGGGTGCTAAGTAAATTAATAGATTTACAGGCTGAAAAGTAAGTGGGCAAGGATGTGGCAAAAGGAGTATAATGTGGGAACATGTGAAAATTTCCATTTGGCAGCTGGAAAAATAAAAAGAAGCAAATAATTTGAATATTGAGAGATTGCAGAGAAATGAGGGGGATCTGGGTGTCCTTGTAAAATGAATAGCAAGACATTAGTGTGCTGGTACAGAAGTTTGTTTGGACAGCGAATAGAATATTAACATTTTCTTGTAAGGGGAATTGAATACAATAACAGGAAGTTATAGAGGACATTGGTGAGATAACATTTCAAGTATTATGTACAGTAATGATCACCGTATTTACAAAGGGTGTAAATGCACCAGGAACAGTTTACCAGACTATCTGTCCAGAATAGGCTTGTATCCACTGGAGTCAGAGGAGTAAGAAACAACTTGAGTGAAAGATGTAAGCATCCTGAGGGGGCATGACTGGGTAGATATGGAGAGGACATTCCTTATTGTGTGAAAATCCATAACTATTGTTCACTAAGTAAAAAATGATCGTCCATTTAAAACAGGTAGCAAATATTTTTCACTCAGAGGGTTATGAGTATTTAGAAGTCTCTTGGAAAAGGTGATGGAAACAAAGCCCTTGAATTTTTTTTAATGCAAAGGTGGATAAATTCTTGTGAAGCAGTAAACATTTGCTGGGTTTAATGAACTAAAACAAAATTAAAAACAAAATCAAATTTCTGGAGAAACTCGGCATGTCTGGCATAATCTGTGGACAGAAAGCAGATTTCATATTTTGAGTCCTTGACCCTTCTACAGAACTGGTAGCAGCTAGAAAAAGGTTTGTCCTGCAGACAGGGCGGGGGTGGGGATGGGGTTGGTAGTGGGGATTGTGGGTGCAAGAGGTGGAATTGATCACACAGGCAGAGATGAAGCCCAGAGAGAGAGAACCGACAGTTAGGCAGACAAAGGCATGGATAATAGTCTGCAAGAGAGAAAGAAAAGCCGATAACGGGGACCCATAAATAGGCAACAATAGGTCAGCTGTGCTGACATTAGCCCATGTCAAAACAGGGCCTTAGGTATGGATGTGGGTAAAGAACAGATAAGGTAGTGTTCAGGTTCTAAAATCTTTGAACTGGATATTGAGTCCTGAAGGCTGCAGCGTCCCCAAGTGGAAAATAAGATGCTATTCTTCCATCTTGAGCTGAGCCTCACTGGAGCATTGCAGCAAGCTAAAGACAGAAACAAAATTAATTGATTGATGAGATCATATTTCAGATCATTAAAAGATTACTTCACTATCCAAACGTGCTGACTTTAAATTTGATTCTCAACGATGTGAAAGAATCTGAATTCTTAATGTCAGGATGGAAACACCATGGCAGCTCAGTAGAAGTAATCACTTCAATTATTTTACAGCTTTATGTATTTATTCAGGCTGGATACTGGAGAAGCAGATTGGCTTTCCTAATGGCTCAGATGTCACAGCTGACTTTTTTTTATATAATGCAGCCTAAGTGCTATTATGTCTTCTCATTGTGGACATGAACTTTAGTGGTAGTCCCACATCCACCAGAAAACATATCTACAGCTTTTTCTTCTCTCCTTTTAACTAACAAAAAGAGAAGGGAAGATGCATAGCTTAAAGGAGCCAGATGCAGCTCCCTATGCAAGTTTTGTTACAAGTACTGATCCAAGTCCAGCATTATTTAGGAAGTAATATATGGACTAAAGAATCAGAACTTTGATCCCTGTAACCATGGGAACCATACATTATAAGCCTTCTATTGTCTAATTTTTACTTTTAATTGACCTAATTCGCAAGTCTGACAGTAGCATAATTTCCGTTATTTGAAGAACATCAAAATCAGGCTTTGTGTTCTTTCTGATGAACAATTTCCAGCAAAGTATTGGCTTGGTGTTTCCTTTTAGGTTGATCTAACACAGTTTGGACCAAAAACTGCCGAAGAAGCAGAAAGAATTGAAGAATTTCAAAGACAAAGTGAATGTATAAATTTTCTCCCCACAAGCTTCTATGCTAGTTTTAAAAAATGCCCTGGGCCCTTGTAGTGCAGTAGTAGTTACCTGACTGTCCTTACTGACACCAAGTTCTGTTCATCCACCATCCCTGTCCTTGCTGAAATGCATGGCTCCCAATTAATTGGGTGGAGGTAGCTTTTACAAGGGTACATAGTTTTAAAGTGAAAGGAGGTAGATATCGGGGAGACGTCAGAGGTAGGTTCTTTACTCAGAGAGTGGTAGGGGTGTGGAATGCATTGCCAGAGAGGGTAGCGGAGTCGGCCTCATTAGGGGTATTTAAGCGGCTATTAGATACGCATATGGATGATAGTATAAGGTAGCAGTGGAGGTTAGATAGACCTTAGGTTTCGGGTAAAAGTTCGGCACAACATCATGGGCCGAAGGGCCTGTACTGTGCTGTACTGTTCTATGTTCTATGACCTCTGGGCCAGGCGGCATGGGTTCAAGACAGATCTACTCCTGAGATGTATCATAACTCCGAACAAGGTGATTACAGAATACATTTTTTAAAAAAGTCTTGAAAACTGCCAACATACGTGAAACTAGCCACGCTGATCAATCCAATTATTCACCATGATAGGTTTCCATTAGTTGTGCCGATTTGTGTGCCCTTAAGGGAGCTATCAAAATGGATTTTTTTTTGTTTTTTAAAAAGCACCAACTTATTTATTGGTTTCTGTTGTACATCATGCACTATAAAGATTGTCTGATCGGTAATCTTGAAAATAGGACCTGAACCATTGGTGAAAAAATGTTTTCCTAATAAACTAACTTTCAACTTAAATCAATAAAACTGGACTAGGTGTTTTTTTATTGTTCAAGGAATATGGCCATTATTTCTGAGGCCAGTACTTATGGCTTATGCCAAATTGTCACAAAGAAGCTGGCAGTGAGCTGCCTTTTTAGACTGCTGCACTCCTTGGGTTGTAGGAACACCCATAGTGCTGTCAGGAAGGGACTTTAGGATTTTGACTCAGTGACAGAAAAGGAACAACGATATAGTTCCAAATCAGGAAGGATTGCAGATGGTGGGCTCACATACATCTGCTGCACTTGCCCTTCTAGGCAGCACGGAGTGTGGATATCTAAAGTGTCGAAGATGCTGAAGGGGCCTTGGCGAGTTGTTGCAGTGCATCTTCTAGATAGTACCCAACAATGTTTACACTGTGCATTGGAGGTAAAGGAATTGAATGTTGAAAGTGCTGGAAGGGGTGTCAATCAAAAAGGCTGATTGTTCTGCATGCTTTCAAGCATCTTGAGCGTTGGAGGAGTTGAACCCATCCAGCTCAGTATGAAGTATTCCCTCACATTCTGATTGTTAACTTTGTAAATAGCAGACAAACGATGGACAGGAAGGAATTGAGTTTCTCAGCAGAATTCCAAGCGTTTGGCCTTCTCTTGTAAATACTACATGGTTGGTCTAATTAAATTTCTGGTCAATGGTGATCCCAAGGATGTTGACAACGGGGGATTCAGTAACAGTAATGTTACTGGATGTCAAAGGACAATCGTTAGATTCCTTCTTGTTGGAGACAGTGCTTGGCAGTTACATAACTTGAATATTACTTGCCACTTATCAGTCAAAGATGCAGCCCAGGCCTTTTGCCTATGAATATGATCAGCTTCAGTGTACGAGGAGTCACGATGATGGAGGCATAGTAATTGATGAAGCGATTGAAGACAGAGGCTTTGGACACCGCCCCGAGGAGCTGCTGCAATTACATGCTGGGATGAAGGTGAATAATCTCCAAAAATTACAATCTTCCTTTGCATATGATATGACTATAACCAGCAAACAGTACAATCCCTCCTGGATTCTCATTCACTCCAGGTTTGCTGGGTCTCCTTGATGCCATATTTGATTAAATACTGCCTCAATGTTGAAGGCAGATGCTCTAACTTAGTCGCTGCAGTACAGCTCTTTTGTTCTTGCTTGGGCCAAAGTTGTAATGAGGTCAGGGGCTGACTGCCCTGACAATGTTTCTGGAGACTCTTGTTGTTTATTTAATTACCTACCTTGATTCACAGTTGGACATGTATTGGTATTATTGCAGAGCTTAGATCTGATTCATTGGTTGTGGGATTGCATTGCCTGTCCATTGCATGCTGTCTGGTATAAAATTAGTCCTGTGTTTCAGCTTCACCAGGTTGACAGCTCATCTTTAAGTATGTCCTCCATGCCTTTTCATTGAACCATTGTTTATCTCCCAGCTTGATGGTAAATGGCAGAAGTGGTGGATGTGCAGGGCATGAGTGTACAGTTTGTCATTGAATATAATCCTGCACTTGCAGCATGGCCCAGAGTGTCTTAATAATGCAGAGTTTTGAGTTGCCAGATCTGTTCAAAGTGTGTCTCCTAGCATCACACAATACAATGGAGGGTATCCTCAACATGAAGGTGGGACTTTGTCTCCACAAGAATTGTGCAGTTATCACTCCTACTAATACAGTCAAGGAAAGATGCATCTGCGACAAGTAGATCGGAGATTGAATTCAAATTTCACCATCTTCCAGGGTGGGATGCATACCTTTGTCCACTAATATTAGCTTGGGAATGTGGAGTACTCGTCCAGTGATGCTACCACTACACCACTACCTCCTACTTAATAGCCGTGATGTGGTGGTGCCAGTGTTGGACTGGGGTGGTGTAGTCAGTAGTCACACAACAGCAGGTTATAGTCCAACAGGTTTATTTGAAATCACAAGCTTTCAGAGTGTGGCTCCTTCATCAGGTGATGAGACACTGTGCGCCTGTGTGTGAGAGAGAGTGAGACACTGTGCGCCTGTGTGTGAGAGAGAGTGAGACACTGTGCGCCTGTGTGTGAGAGAGAGAGTGTGTGTGTGTGTGTGTGAGAGAGACAGGTTGTGGAATATATGAGACAGAGAGATAATTACCTGTAATTACCTTGTGATTATCTCTCTGTCTTATATATTCTCTCACACAACCACACCCTGTCTCTCTCTCTTTCACACTCACACAGTCACACACACACACGCACACGCACACACACATTGTCTCATCACCTTATGAAGGAGCCACACTCTGAAAGCTTGTGATTTCAAATAAACCTGTTGGACTATAACCTGGAGTCCTGTGACTTCTGACTTTGTCCTATTTAGTAGAAAGGTTATTACTCTCAATTACATCAAATTTTAATTAAATTATGCTTAATTGCATTGGCCCATGAGAGATTTATATTCAGTGATGTGTTGTAGGTTGAGCTTGAACAAACTAATGCACTTCTGAAGAATTACAGCAATGTTATGCCTACAGTACCAAATACATTCAAAGCCAAAACGCTATGCCATTATGTTACAGCTGTAGTAGTTCTATATTGCCAGATATTGAGAGGATAAAGTTCATACTGGAGGGCAGGCTGGATGATGGAAATGGTCCTTGATTATAGAATAAGAGATCTCCAAATGATGTAACATCGATGTCCCTCCACCAAACAAAACTAAATGGAGTCAATTATACATACCACATGTCAATCTGTGTTGAGTACTCTGAAGAGCCCAGAAGAACATCTGGAGGCCTGTACCACAAAGTTACAACTTCATTTGAGTATGTCTTTGTTGGAACAGACTTGGCTCTTGCTAAACCTGTGAAGGAAAAGATATTCAATTAAAGTTCCAAAGAGTCATATTGAACTTGAAAAATTAATTCAGTTACTCCCTTCACAGACGCTACTAGACCCACTGAGGTGCTCAGCACATTGTTTTTACTAAAGATGATTCAATCTTTGATATGATCAATTGTACATTTTAAACAATTCTCTGCTCAAGTGCTGAAGTAAAGTAAATTTTTAATCTTTGTTTTTTCAAATTCCTCAGCTATATGTACCTGTACTAGTAGAGTCATAGAGTTGTACAGAATGGAAACAGGCCCTGCGGTCCAACTGATCCGCGCCGACTACATATCCTAAATTAATCTAGTCCCATTTGCCAACATCTGGCCCATATCCTGCTAAACCCTTCCTATTCATATACCCATTCAGATGCCTTTTAAATGTTGTAATTGTAACAGCCTTCATCACTTCCTCAGCAGCTTGTTCCATACACGCCCACCCTCTGCGTGAAAAAGTTGCCCGGTAGGTCCCTTTTATATCTTTCCCTCTCATCTTAAACTTATGCCCTCTAGTTTTGGACTTCCCCACCCAGCTATTCACTTTATCCACGCCGCTCCTGATTTTATAAACCTCTATAAAAGGTTACCCCTCAACCTCCGACACTCCAGTGAAAACAGCCTCTCCCTACAGCTTAAACCTCCAACCTCGGCATCATCCTTGTAAATCTTTTCTGAACCCTTTCAAATTTTACAACTTCTTTCCTATAGCAGGAAAACTAGAATTTAATGCAGTGTTCCAAAAGTGGCCTCACCAATGTCCTATACTACTGCAATATGATCCCAACTCCTACACTCAATGCTTTATTTAAAAAATGACAGGCTCTCAAGGTTCAGTAAGTAATGAATTTTTTTTTCAAAGATTATCCTTGATTCAGTGGTTGCATTTGGACCTGACAGCCCAAAGGCTGTGGGTTTAAACAAATATTTTGAGTTGATCCTGACCGTTTAGTACTCCCCTAACACTGAATTAAATGCTGTATTTTGGAAAAGTCTATAAATTGAAATCCAAAGCCACTATCTGAAGAGCAATAGGGAACTCTTCCAGCAATCTTTTGTACATAGTTATCCATCAACTAAAATTACTAGAATTATCTATCCATAGGTCTAGACTGCATGCAAACGCATATGACATTTCCCTGCATTAGAAGAGTGATTAAATTTCAAAAGTACTTCATTGGCTAAAGTGTGTTTGGGACAATCTGAGGTAGCTTACATTACAGTGCTCATTGTCAGCAGATGCTCTGCTTATTGACAATTTGTTTTAAACTGAAAATTAACAATGGCAGGGTTAGATGTCTGTAGACTACATAGCCAGATAAGACCCTCCTTCAACATTAGGTAGACTGAAACAGATCAGATATTTTAACACTTACTGATTAAAATTATATTACTCTCTGAAACTTCCTATTTGTATGCATTCCTTTGAATGCATTACAGCTGTGTCTTCAAAAGAAAACCTGCTTTGATTCATGGTGACTTCTTAGAAAAAGAAGGTGCAATGTTCATTTGTAGTAACCATTTAAATACATATGTTTGATAGCTGCATTGATGGCTAATGTCACTGCCTTAAGTGCAGCAAATTTGGCTCTAGTAGGGAGACTGCCACTTTTAATTTGAAACAGGACCTGTGACAGGCACAAATTCATAGAAGCAATCCTATTGAAGAAAATAGGTATCCAATCAGTGCTGTAGCAGCTGGTGACTGACTAACCAGTTTCCAAACTATCTTTGTGAACCAATGTATTATGTAAAAATCAACCTGTTCAGGGATGTTATATCATAACCTTGAAGCAGATGGAACTTGAAGCTGGGCCTTCTGGCTCAAAGTGCAGTACAAGAGCCCTCTTACTAGCCGGATTCCATTCAGACAACTATGAGATGGAACAGGTGAAACACCTACAAAAGGCAGGGGAGCAACAGTTCATATAGCAACACTTAATTGTTTCCCTGGGTTAGACACTGTGCTATCTGTATATCACATATTGCATTTTTCAATGAATTTAATAGAAAAAAAACAGCATAGTGATGGCTTGGGGTGCTGTCATCCCCTAGGGATCTAACGTAGTCTGTACAGCACTGAATTTTTTTTGCACTTTTTTTTATCTCCCTGAAGAGATTTGTTACCCAGCCTTAAATGTCCTTGAAAAGGTCGTTGTAAGCCATCACCTTGAACTGTTGCAATTCATCTGATCTAGGTATGTATGCAGCGCTGTTAGGAAAAATGTTCCACGATTTTGACCCAACTACATTGAAGACTTGCTGTTATATTTCCAAGTCAGGACGGTGTCTCTGTTTCTACTTTAGAATTGTGCCCTTTATTTTACTATTGCTTCTCCTCATTCTTTCCACCAAAAAGAAATTCATGTGTCTAGCCATCTCACCAGCCCATATCCTCCTAAATTCTATCACTGTCCTCTTCATTGTTCACAATATATCCAAGTTTTGTGACATCTACAAACCTTGAAATTGTGTTCATCACACCCAGATATAGGTCAATATTATACTCCACAAAAAGCAGTGGTACTAATGTCAATCCTTAGCGTACCTTCTTCCAGTGCCCAAAACAGTCCTTCACCACCCCTCTGTTTCCTGTCACTCAATGAATTTGTATCAATGTTGCCAGTTTCCCTATTCTTCCATTGTCTTCTAATCTGCTGACAAGTCAATTATGTGACATTTCATCAAAAGCTCAAACAAATTAGTCAAACACCATTTAACTAACAAAGTTATGTTGGTTTTTCCTAATTAATCTAAACTGCTTACAAGTGTTAATTTTGTCCTAGATGATCGTCTCCGAAGCATTCTAAGCACGAAGTTTAAACTGGCAATGGTAACCCTTGCTGAGTTTATCCTTATACTCTTTTTTTAATACATAAGCAGTTTCCCAATCCTCTGTAACTAAGGAAATTGGAAAATTATGGGTGGTGTCTCTATAATTTCCACTCATAATTCCCTCAGGCTTAATGCATATAATTTGGTCCTGGTGATGTATCATTCTAAATGTAACCAGCCTTTTAAATAACTTCTCTTTATTAATGATGACATTTATTATAAACCTTTGTTTTTATTTCACTTTATTTTTGTGTTAGTCATTTAGGAAACTTCATCCTTGGATGCACTTTCATTCCTGAACTATTCACTCCTTGAAGGCCTCTCATTACTTATTTACTGTGTTAATGCAGCTCATCATGGCTCCATGCCACCAGGGCAAAACGGTGCTGAGTGGTTTAGCACTGCTGCCTCACAGCACCAAGGATCCAGATTCGATTCTACCCTTGGGCGACTGTCTATGTGGAGTTTGCACGCTCTCCCCATGTTGGTGTGAGTTTCTGCCGGATGCTCCGGTTTCCTCCCACAGTCCAAAGATGTGCAAGTTAGATGGATTGGCCGTGCTAAATTGCCTGTAGTGTTCAGGAATGTGCAGAATGCGGGTTACAGGGATAGGATAGGGGGACGGGTCTTGATGGGAAGCTCTTTGTGCATCAGTATGGACCCGTTAGGCCAAATGGCCTGTTTCCACACTGTAAGGATTCTTCTTCTTTCGGCAGCATCATCTGAACCCTTAACTTCCAACACTGAGAAAATGCCACCCTGATCTCATCCAGTATCTTCACTAGTGGTTGCCTGCTACCCTGTACAAATCTCCAGCTCTAACCGATGCCATTACAGTATTTTTGACATAAAGCTTGTCATATGCTTTCCAGATAACTTAACTGGTAAAGCATTTTTCAAATTGCATTCTAGCAAAAATATTGGCATCAACTGATTGCAACAATAACATATGCCATTTTTGACTATGTTTCGGTACTCGAACTAATGTGATTTGGTGCCACCTCAGAAACAGATGTATGTGTTTTGTGCTGATCAGAATCACTCACCTACCCTCAAGGCATATGAATAATTTCTATTTGTATGCAGAAATTAAATAAATCAGAAACAAACTGGAAATGTGAGGTAAGATGCAAAACGGATTGTGGAAATTAATACATACAAGACTTTTCACCAGTACGTAATATTTAATTATTACTTCATACCAAAATCAGCAAGCTTTAGTTCTCCTTTTTCATTTATCAGCAGGTTCTGCGGTTTCAGGTCTCGGTGTAACACTTTCCGTTTATGACAATATGCCAAGCCCCGTAAAATCTGGAATAAAAATATCTACAAAACAAAGCAACAAGATTAACCTAACAGTACCTGCATGTAACAAATGACTCACAGCAGCTGTTTGTTCATTTTTGCCCTCACCGTCACATTGTGCATGCTCATTATGCTTCCACAATCATCCATATACTGTTTCAGGTCCTTGTCCTACAAGATGCAAACATTCAAAATATAAAATCAGATTCCTTCATTTTTCTTTTTAATAACTGACACATAAGCAATGACCAATACAAAAAGTGTAAAAGAACAAACCTTACCAAGTACTCGAATACTAGTGTCAATGACTTTTCCGTGTGAATAATATCATGTAAAGTGACTATGTTCGCATGCTTCAGGTCCTTGAGTAATGAGACTAGACAGACAAAGAAAGCAATTAACCAATGCCTTTTTATTATAAACTTGAAAATGTGCCTTAATGCAAAACATTTTATTTGGAATGAGTATTGTACTTCCAATTAATATGACAAAATTTGTCAAATCTATATTTTATGACTGCTTTATTGATAAATGATCCTACATATACTGCAAATTGTGTAACAATACATAAAACATTCATTAAATGACAACAGTACAATGCACAATTGAATGATTATACCTTCCCGTATTGCTGTGCAAGGTGCACCTTCCTCATGTTCCAGCCTGATTTCTTTCAGTGCTACCAGGTTATCAGTTAGCTTACTTCTTCCTTTAAACACCGTTGCATAGGTACCCTGTAGTAATGAATGTGAGCAATAAGAATTTTAAATAATACAAAAACATACATACTATGCAATCACAAGCATTCTCCATCACTCCCCACACAAATGTGGCACCACACATTTCCACATTCCAAAGCATATTGTGTTATTCACTCAGGACAGTTAGGAATTCTAGCTGATAATAGCTTTCACCTCAATGAGTTTCACAGGAATGATAAATCACCAGCGAAGCACACGTCTATGAACCCTCTCTCCCTCCCATCACATCAGACCTCATGGTCTATATTTCCCATTTTCAAATGACTAACCCATGTACGGTGTATTCAACTTCTTTAATAAATTCCCACACCAAAAACATTAACTAAATCTAAGATTTTGTACCTAGACACCTTCGTACCTACAATGGCACCAAGAATGGTGGTTTTGTACACTTTTCACTGTATTCTCGTATCCCTGCATTTGAGTACACGTGACAATTAAAATCTAATTCTAAATGAAAAGGTGTTGGAAATGCAAACAAATTGGCCAATGGTTGGGAGACAATGGGCCCTATTTCATTCTGTAAGTGGGTGAATTTTAAAGAAGTTAAAATCTTGCTCAGTAAGTAGACTCAACATCTAAGCAACTGCAGAATATTCGGAGCAAATAAATATCAAACTGTTAGATACACTGGACTGGATTTTTCTTCCGAGGACAGAAAACTGCAGTCAGGATTGTTCCTGCATCCCAAACATGCCTCAAGGGGATAGAGATTGCACAGGAGTAATTGGTCCAGCTCTTCGTTGCGCTGCCTCATCGACTGGCCTGGAGACAGGGTTTTCTGCTCAATACTGGCTATAGGAATGTGGCAGCTGTTCAAATGTGGGTCTAATTTAAACAGTCTGTGTCTGCCATCTTATTGCTTTAACCTCAGCTTTGAAAAATTATCGAATCATACAATGTCTCAGAAAAGAGAGGGGCCTGGAACCTGTGACAGGGAAGACCCAATTCACAAATGTAAACCTCGAGGTTAAAATGAAGAGAAGGGAAGCCCGCCTCATAGGTAGCAGGATGTGGCCACCCACAGCTAAATAAAGATAGCAGGACCTCAGAAGTCACTAGGTGTTGAAGGTGTACCCAAATGAGCAGGGCACCATTGACTAGACCTGGCATAGAACTGCATCAGAAGAGTGATGGCTGTTCTAGTGAGCCGATGACTTTGGCTAAATCGTTTTATGTCTGTATGTTGGGCTCCCAATAGTAGGGCTAGTAGCCATATCTTCAAGGGATATTTCTTCTCTCTCATAATCCATCCATGGAGTGAAGAGCTGTGATTGTCTGGAAAAATGGAGGATGAAGGCGTCATAATGACATCATTTTCAGCACAACATCATGGGTCGAAGGACCTGTTCCTGTGTTGCACTGTTATAGAACATAGAACAGGCCAGGAAAGAAAATGCACACAATTAAGAATACTTTGCTGTGGTCACGAACTAGCTGGACATCATTGGCTGGTCACTGGGTAATTTAATGGTTACAATGATACAATCATTCAATGATGCACCTACAGGAATCTAGCAACAGAGGCAAAACTCACTTCCTTCTGTCCCTACGAGGCCGCAACTATCTAGAATTATACTGGTCAGCTTTCGCAAAGAGAACATTGGTGACTTGTGTGTTGGACAGAGGTGCAACAGCAGTAGAGATGTCACCAAATCTGCAACTAATCCTTTGAAGGAATCAGGTGATTTAAGACAGGCTAAATAGCCTTCGTTTGTAAATATCTTGTAATCAAATGATGAAGAGTAACATTCAGCCCACCTATCCAAAAACATTCCAACTTTCATTGTTTCTCACATAGCTCTGTGATTTTTAATAGTCTACCCTGGCTGCACTTGATAAAGGCAATAAAACAAAATGAGAGATAAAAGGACACTTCAGTATCAATCCTTTCTCTCTCTCTGGGCTCCATCTCCACCTATCCACTCACCTCCCAATAACCCCCAACTCCCAACCTTGACTTCAGCTTAAGTATAGTTGGTGACTTTTCATCAGAACTAGCAAACATGAAACGTTAAGTCTGCTTTCTTCACACAGATGCTACCAGACCTGTTCAGTTTTGGTAGCAATTTCTGCTTTTGTTTCAGATCTCCAGCATCTGTAGTTCTTTGGATCAAGTGACCCTTCCTCAGAACTGTTGTGATGAAGGGTCACTCAACACAAGATGCTAACTCTGATTTCTCTCCGGATGCTGCAGACCTGCTGAGCTTTTCCAGCAATTTCTGTTTTTGTTTCTGATTTACAGTATCCGTGGTTCTTGTTTTGTTTCATATCATTAACTTCATTTTCTGTTTAACTTACTGACAGTTACCTGTCGACTTTATTGGATTCAATTCTTCTTGCTACTTTGTAATGGAATTGCATTCACCTTATCAATTTTCAAGTTTAACACGGATGTCCACTGCTTTATGCTGATGTACCCTTTACTGCAGCACCTTGGCAAATGCACTTTAGAATTCAAAGTAAAGGTAAATCAATGTACTGACCTGTCCTAATGAGTATATAACATCACTGAATTTTTTTATTTGCTCAAATAAATCTAAAGAATCTTCTGAGCCTGTTTAATAAGCTATCAAATTAGGACCAGTGTTTAGAAAGGAGTGGAGAAATGAAGGACAGTGAAATGGATTTTTAAGGAAAGGTCATTTCTAACTACCTTGATCAAATATTTTGAACTAATAAGGAATCAATAGGTCAGCATGTTAAATGTAGCCTATATAGATTTAAGCAAGGTTTTTGCCAAAGCTCCACCCAAGTCCGTAAATAGCAGATCTGACAATCCTCAATTCTACTTTCCTGCCTTTTTCCATTAACTCTTCTTTCCCTTACTCAAACTTGAGAATACTTAACTAACCAGCCTCAGAGGTCCTCTGTGGTAGAGGATTCCAGAGATTCACTACCCTCTGAGGAAAGAAAACTTCATCTCTACCTTAATAGGATAACCAGTTACTCCGAGATTGTGCCCTCTGGTCCTAGACACTCCCACGAGGGGAAAAAAAAAACATTTCTGCATCAATCTATCAAGGTACTCAAGAATCTTATATGTTTTATTCTTCTAAATTCCAATTAGCACAAGTCAAAATTAGTCAAGCACTTTGCATGAGAAAATTCCTCCATTCCCGGAATCAACCTAGTGAACCTTCTCTGGTCTACCTTCATTGCCAATTTATCCTTCCTTAGACATGGGACCAAAATTGTTCACAGTATTTCAAGATGTGGCCTGACTAGTGCTTCATATAATTTTATTAACACTCAACTGTTTGTATATTCCTCCGAAATAAAGACCAACAGTTCATTTGTCTTCTCTATTACTGAACTTGGATGGTAGCCTAAAATGATCCATGCACAAAGACCACTAAATCTCTCTGTCCTGCAGATTTCTTCAGTCTAATCCCAGTTAAGTAATATTCAGCTCCTCTAGTCTTCCTGACAAAGTGCATAAACTCACAAAGTCCCTCATTATATTCCATTTGCCGAGTTTTTGCTTACTTACTGAATAATACTGCATGTATTATATATATGTCTATATCCCTCTGTAGATTCTGTGTGTCATCCTGATTTGTACATAATACAGTATTGTATGTAATTGTGGGTCCAGCGCTAATCTTGGGCATTTCACTAGTTACAGATTGTGATTTTGAAAATGCCCCCCCCCTTAGCCAAACATTCTGACTTCTGCTAGTTAGTCAATCCTTTACCCATGCTAATATACCACCCTCAACATGAACTCTTATCTTACAAAGTAGCCTTTTGTGCAGGGTGTTATTGAACACCTTCTAGAAATCCAAATGCTTTACATCCACTGGCTTGCTCCCCTTTATCTGACCTGTTTGCTACCCCAACAAAGAACTAATAAGTTTAGTAGGCATGATTTCCCATTGATGAAGCCTTGCTGATGGTCTGCTTGAAACAGACTCTGGCATTTCCCCCAGTTACAGATGTTAAGCTAACAGAACAACAGTCACCTTTGTTTGACTTCTTCCCTTTTTGTATAAGGGTATTACACTGGAAGTTTTCCAATCCTCTGGGGCTTTACCTGAATCTAAGGATCCCTAGAAGATTATAACCAGCATATCACTGTACTCACTTTCTCTAGTACTTTTTCTCTAGCAATAATTCTTGTGTTTCTCTCCTACCTCCTTGGGTCCCTTGATTATTTAGTACTTTGGAATGCAGTGTGTGTCCTCTATCATTAAGATTGATGCAAAGTATTTAATTGACTTCTCTACTATTTCCTGGTTCTCCATTATTATTTTCCAAGCTTATTCGCTACGGGGCCTATGTTAATTTTGGTCTCCTTTCCTTTTTATATAATCTATTTGAAGAAGCTCTCGCTGCCAATTTTATGTTACTAGCTAGCTTTCCCTCAGTTTGTTCTTTTTTGATCATCTTTTGTTGGCTTTTAAGACTTCCCAATCTTCTGGTTTACCATTAATCTCTGCCACATTATATGTATATTTCTTTCCATTTAATACAATTCTTAGTTTCCTTGGTTAACCATTGTCAGTTTATCCCCTTCCTAGAATAATTTTTCTTCTCTAAGATATATCTTTGCTGTCAGCATGACGTTTTTTCTTAAATGTCTGACATTGTTTTTCAACGCTATCTTCTGCTAAACATATCCCCCCCGTTGCCTCTGCACTTATTCCTATGTAATTACCCTTATTTAAGTTTAGCACTGTTGTTTCCCGACCAAGTTTCTCACTCTCAAACAGAATGCTAATTCCTACCACGTTATGGTCATTGCTCCCCAAGGGATCTTTTACCCTGCGATTATTTATTAAACCTGTTTCATTCCCAGGATGGCAGGACTGACATATGAGGAAAGACTGGATCACCTGGGCTTGTATTTGCTGGATTTTAGAAGAATGCGGGGGATCTCATAGAAACATAAAATCCTGAAAGGACTAGAGAGACTAGATGTGGGAAAAATGTACCCAAAGTTTGGGAAATCCAGTCCAAGAGAAAGTGGTAAGCCATTGAGGTCTGAGATGAGGAAGAATTTCTTCACTCAGAGTTGTGAACCTGTGGAATTCTCTCCCACAGGAAGCTGTTGGTGTCAGTTCATTAGATATATTCAAGGTGGAGCTAGATGTGGCCCTATTGGCTAAAGGGATCAAAGGGTATGGGGAGAGGGCAGGAATGGGATGTTGAGATTGCATGATTAGTCATGATCGTACTGAAAGGTGCTGCAGGCTAAAGGGCTGAATGACCTACTCCTGCACCTATTTTCTATGTTTGTATGTTTCTATTACACATTACCAAATCTAAAGTAGCCTGATGCCTAGCTATATCCACAATATTTTGTTCCAGGGAATGTCCCAAATAGATACTATGAATTTTTCCTCATGGCTACCTTTGCCAATTTGATTTTAACAATCTATAAGATGATTAAAGTCACTCATGTTTAGTGTACTGCCCCCATCATCCCCTGATTTATTAGCTGTCCTACAAAATAGCTACTGTTCAGGAGCCTATGAACTACTCCCATTCGTGTCTTCTTCTCCTTGTTATTTTTCTACCTCCATCCATATGGATTCTACATCATCCTATCCAGGATAATTTCTTACTATCATACTTATTCCACCAGATACTAAGAAAGCCATTCCAGTACCCTTCCCTTCCGGTTTGTCTTTTCAAAAATTCATGTATCCCTGAATACTTAAGTCCCCATGGTAGCCTGTTCAGAAAAAATAAAAGTCAATGGGTTCCCAGAGTAAGTGGCAAGTTTTATCTAGAAATTGGCTCATTATCAGAATGCAAAGAGTAATGGTAAATGTGTGTGTTTGGGACCAGAAGGCTGTTTCCAGTGGTGTTCTGCAAGGCTGAGTAACAGGTCCCTGGCTTTTCATGGTGTATATATCAATGATCTAGACTTAAATATTGGGGGCATGATAAAGAAATTTATAGATTATGTGAATACTGATCATGGGACTGTTAGTAAGGACGAGAAATGTAAGTTACAGGCGAGTAGAAAATTAGCAAATGGAATTCAATCTGGAAAATTGAGAGGTACATTAAGAAAACAAGGCAAAGGAATACACAATAAAAGACAGGATACTAAGAATTGCAGAGGAACACAAGGACCTTGGAGCACAGATTCCTGAAGGTAGTAGAATAGGATTAGATTGTCATTTAGTCCCTACCTTCCATTTCATCAAAGACCTTTTCTTTTGATCTTCCACAAATCTCCGTACTCCTTCACCCATCCTCCTTTCATTTCAAAATCTAATGTATTCCTATCTTTTCTTGATTCTGTAAGGTCACCAACCTCAAATATTAACCATTTTTCTCTCCTCAGATGCTGTATGACCTGTGGAGTCTTTCCAGTACCTTTTGTTCTTATTTTAGATTCCTAGCATCTACAGTATTTTTTTTACGCCCTGTAATGTTTAATTCAGAGTCCTGATTTTTCTGCAGTCATGTCTCAATAATCCCTATTCTATGTAATTGTTTGAAAGATATTTAGTTTTGCTGTTTTATTTGAGGCATTGTGTATTGCTATATAGACAGTGACTAACAGAAGTAATCTTTCACTAGTTATGTCCTCAAATTATTTCAAAACCACTATCTGATCCCTTCACTCACTGTCAAACCACCTCCCACAGTCCCTAAGACCTCACAAAAACCCCAAAAGAACTGCGGATGCTGTATATCAGAAACAAAAACAGAAATTGCTGAAAAAGCTCAGCAGCTCTGGCTGAAGTCAAGAGTTTTGAGGAAGGATCACTTGACCTGAAACGTTAACACCGATTTCTCTCCACAAATGCTGCCAGACTTGCTGAGCTTTTCCAGCAATTTCTGTTTTTGCCCCAAGACTTATCCTGCTCTTATAAACACAATCCCAGCTGTTAAGTCTCTCATTACACATACTTCCACTTTACATGTAAAAGTTGTTTAGCATATTTTCCAATGATTTACATCCATTCCCTGTTGTGCAAACTGCACAAAATGTTCCAAATGCTGTCTGATCAATGTTTTGCACAAAAGCTTCTTGCTTTTGCATCCAGGGCCCATATTTAAAACCAAATGCATGCCCACTTCTCTCAATTACAACTGGCTATTGAAGATGTTTGCATCTATATAATTTCCTAGCTCTTTTAAAAATATTGTTACTAAGGTCTCATTCACTATTCTTAAAGAGCACATTGTTTAACAGTTCTATAGCAACTCATGCCCTTAAAGTGTCTCTCTATTCTTCCACAGTTTGCCATGCCTCCATTTGCTGTATTCAGCATAGTTAGGTATTGGTCCTTTGTTTCTCATGTTCAGATCACTTGTATGTGTACTTATCCATTTAAATTTATGGTACGTTAATCTATGCTCGCTAATCTTACATGGGTCATTTTACTGACCAATTCTTGCTCAGCATGAGATATTTTAAAATATTCAACTGATTTTGTGTAATGTGATGGGCGACCCCCACATCAATTTGTGTAAGTTCTTTTCACACTTGTTGACTTTCCTACTGGTCTTTCGGTCTTGGACGTTTCTGCATCTCAAATCAGTCTAAACATAATCATTCTGTCGCTACTATCCCCATCGTATCTGCCATGAATTGTTTTAAAGTTTTCTTTCAAGTTGAGTTTAAATTCATTGTGCAAATGACAGAAATGCGTAAACAAACTCAAGATGCCACAGAATTCAAGTTTTTTTTTAATGTCAGAATCAGAAAAGTCTCCAATTAAATACTCAATTATGTTTCAAGGATCAGACATTATTAAAACAAATACACAGAAAACAAATCTTCAAGGCAAGTTGCAGAAATTAATAGAAAAGGAACTCCACATTAAAGTGATGTTTTTAGGGGTTTAAAAGTGGTATTCTAAAATAATCCACTTTATAATTTTTGCTTTAAAAGAGCACACAGAGAGACAATTTGTGCACAGAGACAGTCAATTGCTAACGGATAGTCCAGCAAAAATAGGTATAGTATCCCACATGGGAAGAGAATACAGGACTAGCTATTGTTGGAATTCTGTGGAACATCCTACGAATAATCATTTATGCTGGAAATTTGAAATACATTAGTCAGTTTGCAATGCAGTGAAATGCACCACTTTGGTCAAATAAACAAAAATGTACAGTGCAATTATTCCTTGGGTAATTGAACCAATAATTCTACTATTTAGTTGAATTTACCGCTGTACTTGGAACTACCTCTTCATTGTATACTTTCAGTTGTAAACTATTAACAGACAGCAGTTACTCACCTCTCCAAGTTTGTCCAGCTTAACGTAAGTTTCAAGTTTCCCAAATCCAATTTCAGACTATAAAAGAAAGTTAAATTTGCATCACATAATAGTAATTGATTGCTGATCGCATTAAATGTGATTATTTTCTTAACCAGATAATGTAGAGTAGCAATCATTTCAATATATGGAAAATCAAACCATAGAACTTTTTCATCAAATTTAATAGCATTGCCAAAAATAAGACTTGCAGGATTACCATTCTCAAGTGCTCTCACTATGTTCTCTCATGTTTCATGACTTTGGCAGGCAGTGCTAAATTATTATTACATTAGGGCTTACACTGCTTTGTCCCGAAACTGCCTTTTTTAAACTTATTGTTCCTATATGCTGGCTTTATGGGTTTTGTTTTCATACACCAGAGCAAGTGCACAATGCAAAGGGAGACAACAAGTCTGCTCTCCTCAAATACGATGGAAATGTCATAAAATTTCCGAGCAAATGCTAAATTTACCAATTCAATTTTTGTCCACCAAATACTTTCAAAAGAATTTGATCTTCCAACTATTATTACACAATTTTCAGTGTAATAATTCACATGTTATTAACAATAGCCAGGAGACAAATAAGATAACTGTGGCCTTAACTATCAGGTCTTAACTAACAAACCTAAGATGCTGTGGGTTTTAATTGATTAATACGTATATGTAAATCCCTAAATTCCTTTGAAGTCACTGTCCTGAGAGAACTAAACTTTTTATTAGCTTGAAGTGGTGCCATTTTAGGTCAGACAATGCATATTAGAAAACATTAGGAAAAATGTTTGTAATCTAGCCTTGAATACATCAGCCCCAAGATTTTGTAACCTCTAATAATCACACAGGCTAATGTTTGGAGATTTCACTTCGCAACTGCAATTTTCAGGGTGCTATGCAACATGAGAAAAGACAGAATTTAAAATAAACTGAAAACAACAAATGCTAGAGATCACAGTCAGTCAGGCAGCATCCACGGATAAAGAGCAAGCTAACATGGAGTCCAGATGATTCTTCATCAGCTGAAGTGAAGTGCTGAAGGCAGAACAATGTGCAGATTGTGTCGTGCAGTGACAGTGGATCGAGCATGGGCCAGAGCGATGGCAGTGGCATGGCGAGGGCTGGAAAGCCCGGAGCGGGACTGCAGCAGTGGAAAGCAAAGTTGGACTCTCTTAAGTTCTCTCTTTTTATCCCCTTGTCTTTTTTTAATTTAATGTGAATGGCACCACGCATGTATCGTGAAGGTACACGCTTTTCACTGTATTTTTACATTGAATATACATGACAATAAATTCGATTCAATTTACGCTATTGTTTGGGGGGGTAGTGGGTGTGGGTGTGGGGTACTGGTGAAGAAAAGATGTCGATAGTTCAGATTAAGTGATCAGAATGTGAGAATGGCAGAACAATAGTGTGTGTCTTGCCAGACTTGAAAGAACGGTAACTGGGATGGAAGGTGAGGAGGACATGATAAGCTAAAAGAAAGGGAAGAAACCTCCCCCATCACCCCCATCCCAGGCCCCAAGAAGACCTTCCACATCAAACAGATGTTCACCTGCACATCTGCTAATGTGGCATACTGTATCCGCTGTTCCCGATGGGGCCTCCTTTACATCGGGGAAACCAAGCGGAGGCTTGGAGACCGCTTTGTGGAACACCTACGCTAGGTTCGCAACAAACGACTGCACCTCCCAGTCGTGAACCATTTCAACTCCCCCACTCCCACTCCTTGGACAACATGTCCATCCTGGGGCCTCCTCCAATGCCACAACAACGCCACCCGAAGGTTGTAGGAACAGCACGTCACATTTCACCTGGGAACCCTGCAGCCCAAGGGTACCAATGTCGACTTCACAAGCTTCAAAATCTCCCTGCCCCCAACCGCATCCCAAAACCAGCCCAGCTCGTCCCCGCCTCCCTAAACTGTCCATTCTTTCTCCCACCAATCCACTCCTCTCACCTCCACCTCCTACCTACCAACCTCATCCCCGCCTCCTTGACCTGTCCGTCTTCCTTTGACTGACCAACCCTCACCCTAACTCCCCACCTACATTCACCTTTACTGACTCCATCCCCGCCTCCTTGACCTGTCCGTCTCCTGTCCACCTATCTTCTCCTTTATCCATCTTCCATCTGCCTCCCCCTCTCTCTCTATTTATGTCAGAATCCCCCTCCCCTCCCCCATTTCTGAAGAAGGATCCAGACCCGAAACGTCAGCTTTCCTGCTCCTCTGATGCTGCTTGGCCTGCTGTGTTCATCCAGCTCTACACCTTATTTACTCAGATTCTCCAGCATCGGCAGTTCCTACTATCTCGGAAGAAATGGTTCGCCCAGTGTGGTCTACACTACATTGGAGAAAACAAATGTGGACTGGGTGACCACTTGGCGAAACACCTCTGGTCTGTGCGCAAGCTGGACCCTGACCTTCCTGTAGCCAGTCATTTTAACACAGCGTCCAGCTTGCATGCCCACACATCTGTCCTCAACGTGCTGCAGTGTTCCAGTAAATCACAGCAAAGCTGGAGGAACATTGCATCTTCAGACAGGGCACTTTATAGCCTTCTGGATTTAAGATACAGTTCAACCCTTTTAAATGGTGAACCATTTCTTCTCTTTCTATTAGCTTGTTATCGTGTCCGCCTCTCCTCCCATCCCAGCTACTGTCCTTTCAAGTCTGGCAGGGGACACATTGTTGTTTTGCTATTCTTACATTCCGATCACTTAATCAGAACTATCAACATCTTTTCTCCACTGGCACCCTACACCCACTCGCGTGTTGGGGAGAGAGTGCGTGCGCGCGCTGGGGAGAGACAACGTGCGCACGAGAGAGAATGAGAGAGTGTGTGTGCAGGCGCACGTGTGCAACTGGGTGCATGTGTCTGTGCGTGTTTGAAGCACAGTGTGTGTGTGTTAAAATGACCGGCTACAGGAAGGTCAGGGTCCAGCTTGCACACCGACTAGAGGTGTTCTGCAAAGTGGTCACTCAGTCTGCATTTGGTTTCTCCAATGTAGAGTAGACCACATTGGGCGAACCTTTTCTTCCCTATCTTTTAGCTTTCTCACACAGAAGTGTGAGTGTGTATATTGTGGTGAAGTCACCTGTAGTTCGACATGAATCCAAGATCCCGGTTGAGACTGTCCTCAATGGTACCCTAGATCACAGCACCCCTACAGTGTGGAAACAGGCCCTTCAGCCCAACAAATCCACACCAACCCTCGGAGCATCCCACCCAGACCCATATCTCTATAACCCACCTAATCTACACATCCCTGAACACTACAGGCAATTTAGCACGGCCATTCCACCTAACCTGCACATCTTTGGACTGTGGGAGGAAACAGGAGCACCCGGAGGAAATCCACGCAGACACGGGGAGAATGTGCAAACTCCACACAGACAGTCGCCCGATGCTGGAATCGAACCTGGGTCCCTGGTGCTGTGAAGCAGCAGTGCTAACCACTGAACCATTGTGCTGCCCAAACTTGGCCGTCAGCCTCTGCTTGGTGACTCTGCGTTGTTGCATATCCCAAAGTCTGCCTTGGAGTATGTTTACCCGAAGATCCGAGGCTGAATGTCCTTGACTGCTGAAGTGTTTCCCCACTGGGAGGGTGAATCCCTGTTTGACGATTGTTGCACGGCATCCATTCATTCTCTCCCCTCCAAACCCCCGCAACACACACTCGCTCCCCCTCTCCCCTCCAACGCCCATACACACACTC
>NC_063353.1:2139747-2160218 GCF_021869965.1 Rhincodon typus | reverse complement strand
CCCCCCAACACATACACACACTCTCCCTCTCTTCCCTACCCCCCAACACACACACACATATCCTCTCTTCCCTCCCCCCGCAAACACACACACACATATCCTCTCTTCCCTCCCCCCGCAAACACACACACACACTCCCTCTCTTCCCTCCCCCCGCAACACACACACACTCCCTCTCTTCCCTCCCCCCCGCAGCACACACACACTCCCTCTCTTCCCTCCCCCCGCAGCGCACACATCCTCTCTTCCCTCCCCCCGCAGCACACACACACACACACACACACACACACACACACACACTCCCTTTCTTCCCTCCCCCCCACCACATACACATACTCTGTCTGTTTCTGCCTCACCCACACACAGTTGAATCTATGGGGTGAATTTGTATTTGCAGATATATTCTATTTTGTTCAAAAAGCACACAATTTCTAGACAGCCTGTCAATATGGCGTTTTATACATTCCAACTTTACAAATAAAACCAGACTGACTCCAAACCAAGACAGATTCTAAACAAGGCTTCACACCTGACATGCACTGTCTGACCTAAAATGTCACCTCTTCTTAACACTGAGAAAACCTTCAGCTCTCTCAGGACAGTGACTTCAAAGGAATTCAGGGCTTTTCATATACATAGCAATCAATTAAAACCTTCTAACTGATTAAAGATTTAACAACATCTTAGGTTTGTTTACTACGTCCTCATCAGTGGCGTGACCCTTTGATCTTTTACTAATAAATTCTGTGTCTGATACTACCTCTCTCACTAACACCTTAAGAAGTAGTGACGCTCTGACTGCTTGCGTTTTCAAATAAACCTGTTGGACTATAACCTGGTGTCGTATGATTTCTGACTTTGCCCATGCATGCTGTCTGACCTGCTGTGATCTTCAACATTTATTGTTTTCAGTACAGATTCCAGCATCTGCAGTAATTTGTTCCTGAATTTAAAATAAATTTAGGTTATTTCCAACCAATGAAGATTATATTTGTTGTGTTAGAAGTGTTTAGTCCATTCAAAGTAATAAAAATGGAGAAATTAAGTAGAAAATGGCAGAGACATTTTCTGCTGGATAACCTTTTGGTTGAGACCAAATTTCTGCTGGCACTAATATTGCATTAAACTCAAATGACTTACTGAAAATTTCCTACCATCAATCCCCAAAAACTTATCACAGACTTATGATAACTTGAAGAACAGTTGAGACATGAGATGTTCGCTTCAACAACACACATTAATAGCTGGATCTCATCCTGAAAACTGAGGACGGGGTGAATGTAGCCAATTACTTACACCACAACAGGAAGTTGGAACATTCCCTTGCCATCCACAAAAACAGCCTATAGAAGACTTACTAGGTCAATGCACAAAGCAAAAATGGTTTTTTCAAAAACATTTTTAACAATGTAATTGAACAGTACAGTGATGCAAGTAAACAGTGTTTTGACTAATTAACTCAAATTAACTACAAATGAATGTGAAAACTCCACAAATATGCTCTGAACAATTCTTGTGTTGAGGTCATTTTCAAAAAATGCTAACTTTGTAGGAAACCCATAATGCATCAAGTCTGAATGGGAGTTAAAACAACTTAACCTTTGAAAATGTGCAATCACTATTATAACCATTTCAAACAAGTTAGTGTTGTTTGCATCTATATTCTAGGATTAATAACAGGAGGTTCTCCTATAACGCGTGTTCCAGCGACTCAAATTGGCTATAACGCAATTGACAAATAGGGGAATGCTATTTGTAACACGTGAACCTGTGTTGGCTATAACGTGATTCCATCGAGTATGGATTGTATGTCGTAAACCTCAAATACACTATCACACAAAGAATAACCGTCTTATTAGGAAAAATACATGAAGTCTTAGTTTGAAGAGTGTATGCTGAACACATTAAATGCATAAGGATTATTTAAAAATGCAGCTTATTTAAAAAGAAGAATGGAGTCCAGTGCTAAATTGATGGTATAAGTGAAAATTGAAGTATAGTTTAAAATAATGAGTGCTGTTAAAACTTGCATCTTTGTGTGTTGCATTTTTCCCCAGATTGTTACATATTTAATATGTAAGAATTTTTGAATTTGGTCATCTAAATCATTCATACCAAAAGTTGTCTGTTTTACAACCTGCTCTTTTCCAGTACAATTTTGAATACAATGTTACTCAGGTTTACAATGTATTTTAATCCTACAATTAACTTCAATGCCAATAGGCTACATTGGAAAGAAAGGTCAGATTCCTCTGCTTCACTTATCCGGTTATCTGTCCAGAAGTCCATGGAGGAGTGTCAATTTCGGGGGAGTTTCATGGAGGGTTACTGCCTGTGAGTTCTATCTCTCACAACTTTGCAATACTCACCTCTTTTGGATCATGCTTGCACTATCATGCAGTGCTAACCATTGCTGGGATTTACAGTGGCAGAACTCTATTTAAAGCTGTCACTTCATTGCAAATACAAGGTCAGATTCATAAATGTATTGCCTCTTTGAAGCATCAATTGATAAACTGTCATTATAACTGCAGCCACAAGAATAAAGTTACATAGGCGAGGAAGAATTTTGGAAAATATAATTGTTATGTGCCCTTTGTGCCCCTAACTCCACTCTTCCCATAGGCCCCATTATTTTCTATGATGCGATGTTGCACCGGAACGCAACCATCGTGTTATAGCAGAATCCCCTGAGCTGGTAAAAACTTTAATAAAGGAGCAGATCTATCTGCAGAGTGGAGAAGCAGAAAGTGATTTGTGAATCAAATGCTAAGTCAAGAACTTGGTTTAAGTGGAGTCTCTGTGGTAAGTATTTTTCAAACTATCATTTACATTTAGTCAGAATCTGACTTAAAACTTTAAAATTGCAAATTAGTTCAGATACCATATTCACAGAAAGTACTTCATCGAGGGAGTTAAATGTCAATCAACTGACAGTGGCTACCTGAATAAGTGTTAATTACTGTAGCAAAAGCTGATGTAGTGGTTGGGTGTGAGAGTTATTAGCTCTCTATAAAAGTAGTCAATATTTTGCTTCTATAGTGTTTTGACAACAAAATGCTTCAGGAAATTAATGTGAAATGAAATTTGGCACAAGTGGAAATTTTCTGCAGAATCTGGTACAGCTTTTTGAGTTTTTCATTTTACCTCCTACATATGATAAGCATTCTTTTATTTTTAAGCTGTAACCTGATATTACTTCAGCTAAATAAATTACTGGTTAATTGAATAACTGAGTAAATACGTTTACACAGACAGGGCGGGTTTATGGAGTGCCATGACTGCAGCATGCAGGAATCTAAAATGTACTGAAGTCACAGACAACCAAATCTGCAGTAAGTGCCTGCAGCTTGACTGGATTCCGAGTTGAAGTCAAGAGGGGAGTTATATGGACAATTTGTTCCAGGAGGCAGTTACAACCCTTAGTCTAAAGAGAATTTTACAGTTGGTCATGGGCCACAACAGGACGGTATGATCACCAGTCAAGCAGGTATGGGGATCCAGCATGTAGTGATGGAGCAGTATAAGAGGTCGGGTGAAGGGAGAAACTGAAATCTAAAGAAAAATGTTGAAGCAATAAAACAGAGTACTGATGTGGGTTAAAGACAAGCAGGGTTGGATAGGAAGAGACCGGGAATTCAGTAGTAATAGTTCATTACTGAATAAATTCATGCAGAAAATGGTAGCCAAAAAGCAGTCAAAGGCTCTATCTGAATGTGCAGATAAGTAGGGATAAATGGTTTAGATCCAACTGTCAATAGAGAAAAATGATTACAAGGTAACCAAGGTTGAGAAATAAATATTTTGTTACTTGCCACTTTTTACAGCTGGTGGCATCATAGTAATATCATTGGAATAATAATCAAGAGACCAAGACTAAGGCCATTGCTGTGGAGACATTCGTTCAAATTCCACTACTGCAGCAGATAAAAAACTTAAATTCAATTGATAAATCTGGAATATAAAACTAGTCTCACTCAAGGTTCCAATGAAACGACCGACTGTCGTTAAAAAAAACCTAGAAACCATTTATGAAATGTCCTTCAGTGAAGGAAATCTGTAACCATAACTACGCCTTGTGTATATTTGATTCCAGTACCTACAGCAAAGGAGGATGGCTAATGTGGTTCCTTTGTTCAGGAAGGACAGCAGGGATAGACCAGATAACAACAGACCAGTTATTCTGATATCAGTGGTGGGGAAATTGTTGGAAAAAAATTCTTCGGAACAGGATTAACCAACACTTGGAAAGGCAGGGATTGATCAGGGATAGTTAGCACAGATGTGTTGAAGGGAGTTCCTGTCTGACTAATTTAATTGAATTTTTTGAAAAGGTGACTAAATATATTAATGGGGATATTGCAGTTGATGTTGTTTACATAGACTTCAGTAAGGCTTTTAACAACGTCCCACATGGAAGGGTGGTTCAAAGGAAGGAGCGCATAGGATCCAAGGCAAGTTTGCAAACTGGATCCAAAATTGGCTTGTAAATAGGAGGCAAAGGATTATGATGGAGAGTTGTTTTTTGATTGGAAGCCTGTGGCCGGCAGTGTACCACAGGGATTGGAGATGGGACCCTTGCTGATTGTTATATACATTAAAAACTTGAATGTCAATGTAGAAGGTATAATGAGTAAGTTTTCAGATAACATGAAAATTGGTGATGTTATAGTTACTGAGGAGGATCGTCTCAGGCTACAGTCTGATATTGATCAGTTGGTAAATTGGCAGAGCAATAGCACGTGGAATTTAATCCTGATAGTGTGAGATGATGCACTTTGGAAGATCTAAAAAAGGAAGGATTTAGATGAGTGGTGGGTCCCTAGGGAGTTCTGAGGAACAAAGGGGCCTTGGATGTTCCAGTCCACAGAACCTGAAGGTGTTAGTACAGGTAGATAAGGTGGTGAAGATGGCATAGAGGATGCTTGCCTTCATTAGCCAGGGTGTAGAATATAGGAGCAGGAAAGTCCTGTTGCAACTTTATAGAGCACTGGTTAGGCCACAGATGGAATACTGTGTGCAGCTCTGGTCGTCACACAATCAGAAGGATGTGACTACAGTGGAAGGGGTGTAAAGGAGATTCTTCAGGATGTTGCCTGGGATGGAAGGTCTCAGTAATGAGGAGAAACTTGATAGACTGGATGGATCTTTCCTCTGAAGCACAGGAGACTGTAGAGGTTCTGATTGAAGTATACAAAATTATAAAAGGCATGAATAGAGTAGATCATGAGAATCTTTTCCTTGTGGCTGAGATCAGAAAGCATAGGTTAAAAGTGAGCAGTGAGTGATTTAGAAGAGACCTGAAAAAAAAATCTTTTCACCCAAAGGGTGGTGGAAATAGGAAATGTACTGCCTGAGAGGGTGATGGAGGAAGGTATTCTCACAACCTTTAAGAATCTGGATGAGTATTTGAAATACCTGGGAATAGTATGCTATAGACTAAGTGCAGGTAAATGGGATAGTATAGTTTGGTGTTTATAGGTTGGCACAGACAAGGTGGGCTGAACGACCTGTTTCAATGCTATACGACACTACCACTCTAATGTGGTTGACTATTAAATTCCCTCTGAAATGGCCTAGCAAGCCACTCAGTTCAAGGACAATTCGAGATGCAGAACAAATGCCTGCCAGTAACACCCGTATCCCAAGAAAGGATAAATAAAAGACCAAGCCTGGACATGGCATAATGGTAACTGCAGATAGTGAAATCTGAACTCAGTAAAAATCTTGAATTGAAATCTAGCCAAATATCAATCATGTAACCATTACTAATTGTTGTAAAAACCCATTCTACATGCGACTCCAGACTCAGAGCAATGCGGTTAACGCTTAACCATCCTCTAATTTGGCCTTAACAAGCCACTTACATCAAGGGGCAATTAAGAATAGGCAACACATGCTTGCCCAGCCAGCATCAGCCACATTGCATGAAAGAATAAAAAAAATTGCCATGCCTTTTAAAAAGTGTAGATAGTTAGCTTATCATTTGTTACTGGGAAAATGTTAGTATCTTTTACAAAGGATTATTAACAGAATATTTAGAAATACATAATACGATCAGACAGAGTCAGCAATGGCTTCATGAAGACAAATCATCATTGACAAATTTACTAGAATTCTTTGAGAAGGTAACAAGCCAGACAGAAAAAGGGGAAGTAGATGGTATTTTTATGGATTTTCAAAAGTGTTTTGGTAAGGTGCCACACATTAGGCTCCGTAAGATTAGAGCCCATGGTGTTAGAGGTAGTTAGAGGATTGGTTAACTAATAGAAGACAGAATTGGGATAGGGAGGGCATCTTTAGGATGCCAACCTTATGGTGTACTACAGTGATCAGTGCAGGGGCCACAATTATTTACTACATATATTTATGACTTGGATGAGGCAAGTGAATGTACAAACGTCAAGTTTGAGGATGATACAAAAATAGGTGGGAAAGCAAGTAGTGAGGATGACAAAGAATCTGCAAAGGGATACAGACAGGTTAAGTAGATGGAATATATGCAGGAAGAACAGAGGAATTGAATATTATTTAAATGGAGAAAGACTGCAGAAAGCTACAGAACAAAGGGAATCCAGGAATCACGCAAGTTCAGCAGGGAAGAGGGAAGACAAATGGACTATTGGCCTGGATTTCAAAAGGAATGGAGTATTAAAGTAGGGATGTTTTTCCAAACTATACAAGGCCCTAATCAGACCACAGCTGCAAAACTGTGAACAGTTTTGGGCCCTTATCGCAGTAAAGGCATACTGACATTGGAGGAAATCCAGAGAAAGTTCACCAAGCTGGTAAAAGGAATGCCATTTGAGGAGACGTTCAGTAGATTGCACCTGTACTCATTGGAATATAGAAGAATGAGAGCCAACCTTATTGGAACATGCAAGATTCTTTGGAGATCTGATAGGGTAGATGTGGAAATGTTGTTTTCCCTTGTGGTAGAGTCTAGGAGCAGAGCATAATCTCAGAATAAAGGGTTGCAAATTTAAGACAGAGATAAGGAAAAATCTCTCCTTTGTAGATTGTGAATTATTGGAATTCTTTACTGCAGGGGGCTGTTGAGGTTGGGTATTAGGTATGTTCAGGGCCAAAATAAGACAGATTTTTAATCAGTAAGGGAATCAAGGTTACGGGGAAAAAGCAGGAAAGTGGAGTTGAGGATTATCAAATTAGCTATGATCTCATTAAATGGGGAGCAAACATAATAAACTGAATGTCCTACATCTTATGGCCTTATAGTTAAAGTAGATATTGGCATCTTAGAAACAGGGACAGATAAGGTTTCATGGGGAATGAAGAAATGGCAGACATATAGTTACAAAATATCTGTTTAGTCTTCACAGGAGAAGGCTTGAGTTATATACCAGAAGGGAACAGCAATCTCAGGGATAATATGGAAATTGAGGTAATTAACACCAGCAGAGAGAAAAGTATGAGAGAAGCTTAAGAGGCTAAACTCTGACAACGTCCCAGGGCTCGCAGGCTGACATCCTAGTGCTCAAAAGAAAACAACTACAGAAATAGTGAAGAGCCGCTTAACATTTTCCAAATTTCTTTAAATTGTAGAATAATTACAACCAATTGAAAATTATTATACAAGACACTGTGATTCAAGAAATGAGGAAAGGTGTGATATCAATTCCCAGGTAAGTGCTGGAATCTATTATTAATGAAGTCCTAACAATACACATACAAAAATCTTTAAGCAAGATCGTACAAAGGCAACAATGGTTCTATGAAAGGGAATTGAGTTTAACAAATCTTTTGGATTTTTTTTAAAAATAAGATGTAACAAATAGGGTGGATAAGAAAAACCAGTACATGTAGCACACTTGGAATTCCAAAAGGCATTTAACAAGAAAAAATAAAGCTAATATACAAGTTAAGGGCTCATGAATTTGAGTACTGCACTGGCAAAGAAAGTGGATTGATTAACAGGCAGGGAGCACAGAGGAGGAATACATGTGCCATTTTCAAATCGTAGGTTGTAACTGTTGGAGTTCCACAAGTATCAGTGCTGGGCCTCAGCTATTTGCAATGTATATTAATACTTAGACGAAGAGACAGATGAGTTTGTTGAAAATACAAGACACAAAATGCCGAGGGAATTGGGTTGCGGACATTAGAGATGGCACATAGAGCGCAATGTGGCTAAGTGTGACGACATTCATTTCAATTGTAAGAAACAAAACAAAAACAGAATTCTTTTAGATAAAGGTATGAAACTCATAAATGTTGATGTTCAGAAAGACTTGGATATACTTATACAGCTCAAAGGGGACGTGCTGGCACAGCAAATAATTTAGGATACAAACTGTAAATTGGCCTTTATTGCAAATAGTTTGTGTACAAGATTAAAGAATTCTTGCTACAATTATGAGTTTTGGTGAGACTACATATAGGACAATTCTGTGCGCAGTTTTGCTCTCCATATTTAAGGAAGGATAGACTTGCATTGGAGGCAGTATAGCAAAACTTCACTGGATTTGTCCTTGGGATGGGGCGGTGGGGTGATGTCCTATGTGAAATAACCCCAGAGAGGCCGGTATCCTGTCACCATTTATTTACACTGGTCCAGCTTCCTCAGAGTCAACTGTCAGAGTGAACAGAACTTCTGACACTCCAGGTTATATCTGTCAGCTAGGCTTCCCTGATTGGGGCTGTTAACCTGGTCCAATTAGGAAATCATACTCTACGAGGTCCACCTGACTGATCTGATAACAATCACTACATCCCTCCCTCTGTAAGTTCGGGGGTAGGCCTGTCCTAGGGTGTTCTTGTACCATGTCCAGTTCGTCCAACTCAGCCTTTGATATGGGTAGCGTGTACTGGACCAGAGACCAGCTATTGCACCCTGGAATGGCTCAGAAGAAACTCTTCTTCACGTGATAAAGGTGTTGAGGCTGTGACATCTGCTGTATCCATCTCCAAGGTTTCCTCGACCCTAGACGGAGTTGGAGAACCCACAGGTTCTGTCAGCCTTTCCAGCAGGTCTGAAGGGCCGGGTATGTTATGCTCCTGCCCAATTTGCGGGTTTGCAACTTTTATGGGGTCCACATGCTTATTCAGGACCATCTCACCTACCTGAACTTTGTACATCACGAGGCATGACCTCACTTCGGCCATGCCTTTACCAATGCAGGGCCATTTCTGTGCTTTCATCCCCTTAAGCAAACTCTCTCTCGCTTAGAGGAGTCTTGTGTCCGACACTGGCGTTTCTGATGCTGTTTCACCTCCCCTGCCAGGTCCGGGGAGATCAGATTTAACCTGCCGCTAAGTCTTCACCCGATTCGCAACTCTGATGGAGCTGTCCCTGTAGTTTGAAGGGTGGTCCGATAATCAAATAGGAACTGGGACAGTTTGGTATCAGGTGAAACTGCAGGCTGTTTCTTTAAGCCTACCTTCAAAGTTTGGACTGGTCTTTCCGCCAGACTATTGGACAACAGATGATATGGAGCTGTTTTTTTCTGCCGAATGCCATTCAACATTAGGAAATACTCAAATTCCCTGATGGTAAATGATGTAACCAACACTTCCATAAGCCTGTGTATTGCAAAAGATGCTCGCAGCTTTTCTATTGTCTGTGGAAAAATGGCTGAGGTTGATGATACCCCAAATGGCAGTCTCGTATATTGGTCCAAATCCTTATGGGTATTAACTGTAGCATACATCTGGGAATCCTCATCTAACCACAACTGCAGGTATGCATGGCTTATGCCCCCCGCCAGCTGTGCGTACAAGTCCTCTGTGGAAAGGGTTAAGTATTTATCCTGCTGCGAGAAGCAGTTTATCATTTGTTTAAAATCCCCAGAAAGGTGAACCAACCTGTTGCACTTCATAATTGCTACAGCCGGTGCTGCCCACTCTGCAAACTGGACCGGTTTGATGATTCCTTTGTCTTCTAGCCTCCTAATTTCTCCCTCTACTTTTGCACATATGACAAATGGCACTGGGCGAACCTTGCAGAGTCATGGAAACTTCCTGGTTAACATGCAAGGTGGCTTTGGCTCCTTTGATAATCCCTAAACCTTCCTGAAAATCTTCCATGTATTTAATTAGGACTTCACTCAAGCAGCCATTTTCTAACTGAAAAATGTTCAGCCAATCAAGATGAATCTTTCTCACCCAATTTCACCCCATCAGACTCAGGCCCAAGCCTTTTACCACAATTAGTGGTAACTGAACCAACTGCTTCTCATATGAGACTAGAATCAAAGTTGTGTCCTTAATCTGTAAAGGTTTCCCAGTAAAGGTTCTCAGTCTAGCCAAGGTCTTGCGTTAACTTAAATGTTGGAGTCCAGAGCGAATTTTGTTAAAGACTTGTTCTGCAATCACTGATACAGCTGCGCTGGTAATAACCTGCATTAAAACTGGGTGACCATTCAGCCAGACATTTATTTTGATTGGTTCTGATTCAGATGTTGCTAAGCAATTTAACTGTTCCAAACCACACGTAGGTGGAATTCCCATAGTGTGCACTCTCTTGGATATCTGCCTACGAGTTCTCTTCCTCAGTTTAAGTCTGGTGGGACTCATTTGCTGCTTTGAGTCCACATACAAGCGGTAACTACAATGGCTTGCCAGCCCAGATCCTGAAGAACATTTTAACCATTTGACCGAAGCTTGGCCTCGTTTTGGCATTTTGCTGCAGGCTGACCTATAGTCCCTCTGTCCAGGATATTTCCTAAGTGAGGATCCGCAACTGCCTTCATTCAAGTGGTGTCCCCCAAGCTCAGTCAGCCTGGTGAGGGTGTCCACTTCCATCGGCATACCCTGTAACTCATATGCTCCACTTGCTGCATTTCCTAATTATAAAACTTACTGTAATGCCTTTTTGAAATCCAGTGGGCTTCAGCTAGTAGGCATTTTTGCATGGTTACATCATTAATCCCACATACTAAATGGTCTCTCAGCATCTCATTAAGGGTTAAACTAAGGTCACAAGACTCTGCCAGTTATCTTAACCTCGTCAAAAATCCTGGTACGGACTCCTCTAGTTCTCGAACTGTTGAGTAAAACCGATAGCATCTCAGAATTACAGGCAGCTTGGGGTCATAATATTCCCTAGCTAAATACGTCAACTCTTGAAAGGTTTTTGTATCTGGTGTCTCTGGGAAAGTAAGGCTCCTAATAACTGAAAAAGCTGTGGGTCCATATGCTGACAGGAGAATTGCTTGCTGCTTTTCATCTGCCCCAATGTCATTTGCCCGGAAAAATAACGTATTCCTTCCGCAAACTGCCCAGTCTTCACCTGCAGGACTGAATGAGTCAAGATTCCCAAATAACGGCATAATGCCAGAAATGCTTACCACAACTCAAAGACAACTGTTGTGATGCAAATTTCTTGAAGAGGGTATTTTTTCTCTCATCGCCACTGAAATAACTTTTCAGAGGCCGGTAGCCCATCACCAAGTCATCCTTTATGTACACATGCATTGTACTTGATGCGAGTCTGACTTTCTCAGAACCAGATCTCGGTGAGAACAGAACCTCTGACACATGTTTATATCTGTCTGCTAGGGATCCCTGATTGGACCAGGTTAACAGCCATAATCAGGGAACTCATATTCTGTGAGGTTTACCTGGCTGACCGCACTATGTTGACATGCCAAGTAAACTGGGCCTACACTCTCTGAAATTTAAAAGAACGAGAGGCAATCTCACTGAACAATACACAATTCTGAAAGGGGTTGATCATCAAAAACTCTGTCATTTCATTTAAATCCTTACTATTGATCATAAACAGCTGACAGTTGTTGCCCTTGGTGGGGGAATCTAGAACATAAAGCACAGACTCAAGATAAGGTGTAGATAATTAGGAGATGAGGAGAAACGTTTTGTAATATTTTACCCCCAAGAGTGTGGGTGCTTCGACATCAAACATATTTCAGACTGAGATAGACAGAATCTTGATCTTGCAGGAAAAATAGATTTAGAAAGTGGATGGGAAAGTGGAGTTGAAGCCAAAGATCAGCCATAATCATAATTATTGGTAGACAGGCACGATGGGCTGGTAGTCTACTCCTGTTTCCTCTCATACACATGGAGACTAAATGGAACTGCTGCTTCTCATTCATCTGTTTGTTACGTTTATGCCGACATCTGTTTCCAGAACTTTGCTTTTATTTCGAATTTTCAAATTATGATTTTGCAAGTAGAAATTTGAACAGCAGCAGAAATGATAGAAATGGATGCCAAATAAAAGGAAGATTCAACATCAGCCTGGCTGCCAATGGGCAGGGGACTTCAAGTTCCTATGCATTAAACTGGTTACATATGGACCTTTTAAGGGACCCATGGAGAACCAGTTATTGCCAAAGGAAAACCAGAAGTGAGGGAATCCATCTCAACGGACCCCAGAGTTTAAAAACCAGGCGGGAAAACACACCGACGCTTCATCGGAGGCTGCACTGAGGATGTTACCAAGCATGGCAACGAAACGGCTGCAAAACAACAAACCAGCTCAGCGAGCCAACCAACCTCAAAACATGATGTATTTTGCCATATGGATAAAACAGGTGTGTTCCTTAACATTGTTGCAATTTTCTGATTGGATAAACTTTCAGCATGAAATGTCAGAGGGACAAGCAAGAGATATAGGGATTGATCCTGTTCCTCAAACTTTTCCAATGCAGTGGCTATTCTGTGATACACATTTTGCATGCACCAGAATCCAGCAGCATTTCTGGTTTCAGTTCATTTAAATGCTGTCAGTGAGCATTTGACAGGATCGCTGCCTTGGATGTCATGCTCATTAACAAAACAGCAACTGCAAAGTTTTTTTTGCAGTAGTCTAAAAATGAAATGGAATTTCTGCCTAACAACTGCTACTTCTGCAAGGAAGCAAACTGCTGCCAATGACAGGGTGTTAAATGACTCTAAAGATTAATAACACAATACAGTCAGAGTCATATAGCACGGAAACAGGCCCTTTGGTCCAACCAGTCCATGCCGAACATAATCTCAAACTAAACTACTCCCACCTGCCTGCTCCTGGTCCATATCCCTTCAAATCTTTCCTATTCATGTATCCATCCAAATGTCTTTTAAATGTAATTATATCCGCATCCACCACTTCCTCAGGCAGTTTATTCCACACATGAATCACACTAAAAAATTTGTCTTATGTCTTTTTAAAATTTCTCTCCTCTCACCTTAAAAATGTGTCCCCTAGTCTTGAAATTCCCCATCTTAGGGAAAAGACAACTACCATCAACCCTATCTATACCTCTCATTATTTTATAAACTTCTTTCAGGTCACCTCTCAAACTCCTACACTCCAGTGAAAAAAGTCCCAGGCTATCCAGCCTTTCTTAAATAATTCAAACCTTCCATACCCTCTCCAGCTTGATAATATCCTTCCTATAACTGGGCAACCAGAACTGGACACAATATTCCAGAAGAGGCCTCACCAATATCCTGTACAACTTCAACATTATGACCCAACTCCTATACTCAAGGACTGCACAATGAAGGCAAGTGTGCCAAGCACCTTTTTAACCACCCTGTCTATGTGTGATGCAGACTTTAAAGAATTATATACCTTCACCCCTAGGTCCCTCTGTTCTACAACACTACTCAAGGCCCTACCATTAATGCATAAGCCCTACCCTTGTCTGACGCACCAAAATGCAATATCTCACATGTATCCAGATTGAACTCCATCTTCCATTTTTCAGCCCATCGACCAATTTGATCAAGATCCCTTTGTAATCTTAGAAAACCTTCTTCACTGTCTACTATGTCACCAAGTTTGGTGTCATCCGCAAACATACTAAATCATGCCTTCTATATTCTGATCCAAATCATTTATATAATGACAAACAAAAGAGGGCCCAGAACCGATCCCTGTGGAACACCCATGGTCATAGGCCTCCGGTCTGAATAGCAATCCTCCACCATTACTCTCTGAATCCTGCCATTACCCAATTATGTATTCAATTGGCAAGCTCACCGTGAAGCCCATGTGATGTAACTTTATTAATTAGTCTACCATGCAGAACCTTGTCAAAGGCTTTACTAAAATCCAAATAAACAATGTCTACTGTTCTGCCATCAATCTTTTTGATAATTTCCTCACAAAACTCAATCAAGTTTGTGAGACACTACTTTTCTCTGACAAAACCATGCTGACTATCCCTAATCAATTTTTGCCTCTCTAAATGCTCATAAATCCTATCTTTTATAATCACCTCCAACAATTTACCCACAATTGAAATCACACTCACAGGTCTATGGTTCCCCGGTGTCTCCTTACTATGTTTCTTAAACAAAAGGTACAATATTAACCACCCTCCAGTCATCAGGCACCTCACCCATAATTATGGATGATGCAAATATTTCTGCAAGGGTCTCGTAATTTCCTCCCTTACTTCCCACAACATTTTGGGATACATTAGATCAGGTCTTGGGAGATTTATTCACCTTTATATTCTCAAAGACCTCCTGAACATCCTCTTCTGTAATATGACCTGTTTCTAAAACAAAGTTTATTTCTCTGCATTCTCTAGACTCCAATTCTTTCTCCACAGCAAAATCTGATGTGAAATATTCATTTAGTATCTCTCCCATCTCCTGGGGTTCAAAACAAAGACGACCTCCTTGATCTGTAAGAAGCCCTACCCTCTCTCTAGTTACCCTCTTGCTCTTAATGTATTTGTAGAATCTGTTTGGAATATCCTTAACCTTATTTGCCAATGCTATCTCATATCCCTTGTGTACATTCCTGATTTTTCTCTTAAGAAGATTCAATTGAACCCAGTTGTATATACCTTAAAAAAATCCTCTTTATTCTTGACTAGAACCTCAGTATTTTTATTCATCCATAGTTCCTTAATCTTACCAGCCTTACCCTTCACTCTATCAGGAACAAAATGCCTCTGAACTATCATCATCACCACATTCTTGAATGCCTCCCACTTGTCAGATGTACTTTTACCTGCGAATAGTACTCCAATCAATGTTTGAAAGTTACGTCTCATAGCTCGAAAATTTGCCTTCCTCCAAATAAAACTTTTATGGAAGGCTTATCCTTTACTGTACCATTTTGGAACTAATAGAATTGTGATCAAACCCTAGTTAATGCTCCAAAATCAAGGTTGCTAGCTGTGCCTTTAAAGATCCTTTCATCTCAAAGCACAACCCAGAAACTCCATATTCATTTCTATGAGAATTCTTTAATCGCCACATTCACACTTCTTGACAGAGCTGAAAAATTACACACAAAGTTTATCATCATTACTTCTCTCAATTCAATTCACGTTCTCCCCTTGCTCAGGACAGGCCTTCATGCATCCGTGTACTTAGTCACCACCGCACCCAGTCATATGTATGAAGGCTAAAGCCCCAGCATAATGGAGCTCTGGCATTTTTTTCTGTTTGTAATAGAAAAGGAAAATCAACCCTATTTTGGAACTACAAATCATTTCTGTTGTTTGTAGATTTATTGCAAATCATGTTTCTACACATGGAATATTTACATAAATGAAGGGGGTAACCAGACAAATGTTTGCAGCCAAGAATGTGGCTGTTTTCCTTTTCTTACAACAGAGGTAGAAGGGGCTATTCTCAATCACTAATTACCACTGTACCTAAGAATCAACTGTCCAGCACAAAGAGAGGTATCAAACTATGACTGTGTTTGTATTTTCCGGTCTACTCTTTCAATAAATCAAGTGAAAAGTTGGAAGCTTTTGTTCAACAGATTTTGAGGGATTATGAAAGGACATATGATTATTGCAAATAACAAACTGTGTGTATATACAGGAATAAACAAATTGAGCAATTTTACAATAAATTTTTCTAGAATCACTGGAAGATAGATATAATCCAGGATTCAAACAAGAGGTCAAAATGAAAAAATTTCATATTAGAATGCTGAAAATACAATAACTGTCAACCAAAACTCACTAGAGAAGCTCTGCGGGATCTTCTACTCATAGGCTGATCAAAAGGTGGACTGCTCATCTGCAGTTTTTCCAAATATCCATCAGGTAATCTAATATCTGCAGGCAGTGACAACCTTTTATTGACATCCTGAAAGTAGGAAAAGAAAACAAATCATTGGTCTAAACTTCCAGCAAGCCATCCAAATTCAGAGTCACAACCCCATCATACCTAAACAGCTTAGCAATTATTTTTCTATCTATCCACCCTACAGACCCAAAGGATCTATTTTCAGCCCTTTCTCTTTCTCAGCTACATGCTGACCCTTTGGTGAAATCACCTATAAACTTCAGCAGTTAATGATTGGTCAGCTTTTCCAGGAGTTTGACAAAGTTAAAATGACCAGTGATATAATTTTAAGGCAGGAATGTGTGTGAATTGGGAGTGAGATTTGTAGGTTGTGATATTTTCATGTGCCTGATGGTCATGAGTTTGGAAAGTGCTATCAAAGGTTGGTGAATTACCACAGTGCATCTTATACATGTTGTATGGTGTCATCCTGTGCACTGGCAATGGAAATCAAAAGACACCCATCAAAAGAGTTTGTTTGTCCTGGATGGAGCCGAGTTTCGACAGTTGCTGGAACAGAAGTGAAGATTTCTCCATCAAGTTCTTGACTTTTGCTTTATAAATGGTGCACATATTTTGGAGAATCTGGATGAAAGTTACTTGCCATAGGCTGCCCAGTTATTCATTCTTAAAATATGAACATCACTGCCAAGATTAACATTTTCAGTTCATTCTTAATTGTCCTTAGAAAGTTGGTGGTGAGCCACATTCTTGAACCACTGCAGTATTTGCGGCGTAGTTACACTCGGCACTGTTTGGAATTGAGTTCCATGAATTTGGTTCAGTGACAATATATTTTGAAAGGCAATATAGTTCAAAGTTAGGATTGTGTGGGGCTTGTCTGGGAACTTGCAGGTGGTGGTGTTCCCATTTGCCTCCTATACACTTTCTTTTATGTGGTACAGATCACAGATTTGAAAGTTATTACCTGGAGGGTTGTTGTTGTGCATTTTGCACATGATAATGCACTGATGCCTCGATGTTAGCATGATTAATACTTTGGGTGGTGGAGGGAGTGCCAATCAAGTGCAGCAATATCCTGGATGATATCAAACTTCTTGTGTCATGTTGGAGCTGGACTCATCTAGGAAAGCAGGGAGTATTCCACTGTGCGCCTGACTTAAGGCTTGTAGGTGCTAGACAGGCTTTGAGAGAGGAATTATTCACTGCAGAAATCTTAGCCTCTGACTTGTTTGTTTTTGGGTGACAGTATTTATGTCACTGGCCCAGTTAAGCTTTTAGAGTCAGACTCATACAACATGGAAACAGACCCTTCATCCAACCAGTCCATGCCGATCATAAACCCAAACTAAACTAGTTCCACATGCCTGCGCTTGGCCTACATCCCTCCAAACATTTCTTATTCATATACTTATCCAAATGTCTTTTAAACATTGCAACTGTATCCACATCCACCACATCTTCTGGAAGAGGACTGATGAGGGCAGAGTGGTGGATGTGATCTATATGGATTTCAGTAAGGCATTCAACAAGGTTCCTTATGGTGGACTGTCTAGCAAGGCTAGATCACACGGAACACAAGGAGAATTAGCTATTTGGATAGAGAAGTGGCTCAAAGGTAGAAGACAGAAGGTGGTGGTGGAGGGCTGCTTTTCAGTCTAGAGGCCTGTGACCAGCAGTGCACCACAAGGATCGGTGCTGGGTCCACTAGCTTTTGTCATTTATACAATGATTTGGATGTGAACATAGGATGTATGGGTAGTAAGTTTGCAGATGACACTAAAAGTTGGAAGTGTAGTGGACGGCAAAGGTGGTTAATTCAGAATACAAAAGGATCTTGATCAGATGGGCCAATGGGTCAAGAAGTGGCAGATGGAGTTTAATTTAGATAAATACGAGATGTTGCATTTTGGTAAGGCAAATCAGGACATGACTTATAGACTTAATGCTAAGGTCCTGGGCACTGTTGCTGTGGGGCAGGATGCAGTGGGGATGAAAAATCTGTCAAAGCCAGTGCCTGATGACAGCATGATTGATGACAACCAGAATGAGCAATGGATGGAGGTTGGAGGGCCCGAAGCGAAGAAACCAAAGACTGAAGATCAAGCCCTACTCCCGGAGAATGAAGACCAGGTTGTCCGTCGACCGTGGACACAGCAGCATCTGGTGGTGGCAGATATCCGTTTAACGCCGTCCCTGGCCTTAACCCCACCTCAAGTGGAGCAGGATGCTGAAAGCATGGACGTCAATGTTAGAGGTCCAGATGGTTTTACACCACTTATTTTGGCGTCACTACAAGGTGGCGGGCTGGACACTGGAATTGAGGAGGAGGAAGATACCAAGGACAAAGAGACCTTGGAGTGGAGTTTCATAGTTCCTTGGAAGTGGGATAGTGAAGGTGGTGCTCGGTATGCTTACCTTTATTTGTTAGTGCATTAAGTATAGGAGTTGGGAGGTCATGTTGCAGCTGTACAGGACATTAGTTTGGCCACATTTGGAATACTGTGTGCAATTCTGGTCTCTCTCCTATAGGGAACGATGTTGTGAAACTAGAGGGTTCAGAAAAGTTTCCGGGAATGTTGCCAGGGTTGGACGGTTTGAGCTATGGGGAGAGGCTATTTCCCTGGAGCATCAGAGGTGAAGCGGTGACCTTATAGAGGTTTATAAAATCATGAGGGGCACGGATAGGGTAAATAAGCAAGGTCTTTTTCCCGGGGTGGGAAAGTCCAAAACTAGAGGGCATAGGTTTAAGGTGAGAAAGGAAAGATATAAAAGGGACCTAAGGGGCAACTTTTTCACGCAAAGGGTGGTGCATGTATGGACTGAGCAGCCAGAGAAAGTGGTGGAGGCTGGTATGATTACAACATTTAAAAGGCATCTGGACAGGTATATGAATGGGAAGAGTTTAGGGGAATATGGGCCAAATACTAGCAAACAAGACTAGATTTATATTGGATATCTGGTCAGCATGGATGAGTTGGACCAAAAGGTCTGTTTCTGTGTTGTATGACTCCAAGTTCATTCCACATATGAACCACCCTGTGTGTAAAAAAAGTTGCCCCTCGTGTCATTTTGCGATGATGAAGCAGGTGAAAATGTTCGGGCCTTGAACACAGTCCTAAGGAAATCCTGCAGTGATGTCCTGGGGTTGAAATGATTGGCAGTCAAAACCACACATGACTAACTACAGGAGAGATTTTCCCAAATCTCACTGACTTTCAATTTTACTGAAGCACTTTGATGCCATGTACTGAGCCAATTGTAGCCTTGATGTCAAGGCAGTCGTTCTCACCTCATCTCCAGTGTTCAGCTCTTTTATCAAATTTTGCTCCAAAAGTGTACTGAGGTCAAATGTCAAATGGTCCTGGTGGAAGCTAAATTTAATTTCAGTGGCAGGTTACTGCTAAGTATCAGATAGTGTTGTAGAAATTAGGGACCCTGGACTCATGTAAAAATGTCATAGGATGCTATAAATGGGGGGAGAGAGAAGCTGATGGATGGATGAATTCAGGTGGGCCCTAGCTATGTTGTTCTTATAACTAACTCCATTTCCGGCATCATCTCTTTCGTGGAAGGAGAAAAACAAATATCACAAGCCTACAGTTTAAGTTAAAATTAACCACATGAGGGCAGTAAAGACTCCTCCTGAACAGTTAGCACGTGCACCTCTACAGCTAAAGAAATCGATTCAAATATGCGCATAATTAACTTGCAGACAATTGAACAAATACATTCATGTTTACTACCATCTCGAATTGTTAAAGGAACCAATTATGCTAAATTTCTTTACACATATTTAAGCCATCATTTTTGTTCTACAATCCAGTACTAAAACTGGAACTAATGTAATACGAAACATTATACAGATATGAAAAATAAATGTAGAAGTTATAAAATGGCTTATTTAATTTTGAAATTAACGATATTTCCTCCATGTTGGGGGGGGCCCAGGTCCTCCATCAACAGTCTCAGGATTGATCTAAATATTTCACTCGGACCTTGAAGTACAAGGAATTGTGAAGAGTAGGATTTATTCTGCTGTTTCAGCAAGGTATAGGTGTATGAGAGTATTTTCTGTAGCAAAACATCCAGTGTGTAATATGACAATGAGGAAGGAAAAGGATTCGGGAATTATTACTTATATAAACATTCTGTGTGCACGAGAGAGATGCATTACTAATTGTGTGGCAACCACAGATCCTCAGATGTGCAATGCATCATTTGATTGGTATGTCTGTATTTCTGTGTTTGCAGTGTTTATCCATTTTTTCTGACTAATGTGATTAGGTATTTTGTGAATCGAAGACTGTGTTGAAGGACTATTATTTATTATTTGAGAACTTTGTTTCAAACATTTTCAAGAATGCATGTGGGTTACTATTACAAATAAATGAAGGTATACTGGCAATCCCCTATTGCAGTGGGCAAGTGTTAAACTAAGTAAGAAACAGTGTTGAGATAGCAAGGTGTAGAGCTGGATGAACACAGCAGGCCAAGCA
>NC_063353.1:2123840-2124747 GCF_021869965.1 Rhincodon typus | reverse complement strand
GGGGGAGGGGAGATTTTGAAACTTGTGAAATCCACATTGATACCATTGGGCTGCAGGGTTCCCAAGCGGAATATGAGTTGCTGTTCCTGCAACCTTCGGGTGGCATCGTTGTGGCACTGCAGGAGGCCCAGGATGGACATGTCGTCTGAGGAATGGGAGGGGGAGTTGAAATGGTTCGCGACTGGGAGGTGCAGTTGTTTGTTGCGAACCGAGCGTAGGTGTTCTGCAAAGCGGTCCCCGAGTCTCCGCTTGGTTTCCCCGATGTAGAGGAAGCCACACCGGGTACAGCGGATGCAGTATACCACATTGGCAGATGTGCAGGTGAACATCTGCTTGATGTGGAAAGTCTTCTTGGGGCCTGGGATGGGGGTGAGGGAGGAGGTATGGGGGCAGGTGTAGCACTTCCTGCGGTTGCAGGGAAAAGTGCCGGGTGTGGTGGAGCTGGAGGGGAGTGTGGAGCGGACAAGGGAGTCACGGAGAGAGTTGTCCCTCCAGAAAGCAGATAAAGGTGGGGAGGGAAAGATGTCTTTGGTGGTGGGGTCGGATTGCAGATGGCGGAAGTGTCGGAGGATGATGCGTTGGATCCGGAGGTTGGTGGGGTGGTACGTGAGGACGAGGGGGATTCTTTTTTGGTTTTTATTGCGTGGACGGGGTGTGAGGGATGAGGTGCGGGAGATGTGGGAGACACGGTTGAGGGCGTTCTCGACAACCGAGGAGGGGAAGTTACGGTCCTTGAAAAACGAGGACAACTGAGATGTACGGGAGTGGAATGCCTCATCCTGGGAGCAGATGCGGCGGAGGCGAAGGAATTGGGAATAGGGGATAGCATTTTTGCAGGAAGGTGGGTGGGAGGAGGAGTATTCTAGGTAGCTGTGGGAGTCGGTGGGCTTGAAATGAATATCGGTTT
>NC_063353.1:2101160-2123830 GCF_021869965.1 Rhincodon typus | reverse complement strand
AGGTGGTTGCCCGATATGGAGACAGAGAGGTCCAGGAAGGGGAGAGAGGTGTTAGAGATGGTCCAGGTAAACTTAAGGTTGGGGTGGAAGGTGTTAGTGAAGTGTATGAACTGTTCGAGCTCCTCGTGGGAGCACGAGGCGGCGCCGATACAGTCATCAATGTAACGGAGGAAGAGGTGGGGTTTAGGGCCGGTGTAGGTACGGAAGAGGGATTGTTCCACGTAACCTACAAAGAGGCAGGCGTAGCTTGGGCCCATGCGGGTACCCATGGCTACCCCCTTTGTCTGTAGGAAGTGGGAGGAATTGAAAGAGAAGTTGTTGAGTGTGAGGACGAGTTCGGCTAAGCGGATGAGGGTGTCAGTGGAGGGGGACTGGTCGGGCCTGCGGGACAGGAAGAAGCGGAGGGCCTTAAGGCCATCTGCATGGGGAATACAGGTGTAGAGGGACTGGACGTCCATGGTAAAGATGAGGTGTTGGGGACCGGGGAATTGGAAGTTCTGGAGGAGGTGGAGGGCGTGGGTGGTGTCACGGACATAGGTAGGGAGTTCCTGGACCAAGGGGGAGAAAATGGAGTCGAGATAGTTGGAGATCAGTTCGGTGGGGCAGGAGCAGGCGGAGACAATGGGTCGACCAGGGCATTCAGGTTTGTGGATTTTGGGAAGGAGATAGAAGCGGGCAGTGCGAGGTTGGGGAACGATGAGGTTGGAGGCCGTGGTTGGGAGGTCACCTGAGGTGATGAGGTTGTGGATGGTTTGGGAGATGATGGTTTGGTGCTCAGGGGTGGGGTCTTGATCAAGGGGGCGGTAGGAGGAGGTGTCGGAGAGTTGGCGTCGTCTCTACATGAATAGGTTTATTCACAGAATGAAACATTATAGATATATGCATCCTCTCATTTGAAAACCTGCAGTCAGCTAGCAACCTCAAATGGACAGGTAACTTATGAAACATATCTGAATTAATTTTTGTCACATTGGCCTTAAAGGTCATCATGCAAAGAATGATTTTCTTTAAACAAGATTCTCTCACACATACATCTATCTACTACACACACTTTTACTCACTTTTCAAAAAAAAAATTCAGTCATATGAAGTAGTGTTGCATATCCCTGAATACACCTAAGGTGGTGGTGAGCTGCCTTCAAGCCACTGCAGACCCTGTGCTGTTGGTAGACCCATAATGCCATCAGGGAGGATATTCAAAGATTTTGATCTAATAACATTGAAGGAATGGTAATATATTTCCATTGGTAAGGATGGTAAGTGTTTTGGAGGGAAACTTCCTGGTGGTGATGTTCCATGCATGCGCTGCTCTCATCCTTCTATATGGAACGGATGATGGGTTTGGAAGGTGTGAAGAATCTTTGGTGAATTTCTGCAGTGCATCTTGTAGATGGTACACTACCACCACTGCAATTGAGCGTCAGTGGAGGATAGAGTGGATGTTTGTAAGCATTGTGACAATCAAGTGGATTGCTTTGTCCTGGATTGTGTCAAGCTTTGAGTATTGTTGATGCTGCACTCATCCAGGCAAATAGGGAGTATTCCATCACACACCCGATTTGTGCCTTGTAGATGGTGAATAGGCTCTGAGAAATCAAAAGATGTGTTATTTACTGCAGATTCCTAGCCTATAACCTGCTTTTAGAGCCAATGTATTTATATGGCTAGTACAGTTCAGTTTCTGGTCAATGGTGACCTCCAGGATGTTGATAGTGGGGGATACAGTGATGGTGAGGCCATTGAATGTCAAGGGGGTGACGGTTAGATTGTCTCTTATTGGAGATGATGATTTCCTGGCCTGTGTGTGGTGCGAACGTTACTTGACACTTTTCAGCCCAAGCCTGGATATTGTCCAGGTCTTGCTGCATTTGGACATGGACTGCTTTATTATCTGAGGAGTAGGGACCTGGTGCTGAACATTGTTTGCTCATGATTGCACACTGCCTTATGCTGAAGAGAAGATCATTGAAGAAGCAGTTTAAGATAGTTAGGCCTAGGACGCTACCCTTAGGAACTCCTACAGTAAATGTCCTGGAGCTGAAGTGACTGACCTCCAACAATCACAACCATCTTCCTTTGAGCCAGATGAGATTCCCATTGATTCCAGTTTTGCTAGGGTTTCTTAATGCCACATTCAGTCAAGTGCAGCCTTGATGTTGAGAGCAAACACTCTCACCTCCCCTCTGGAGTTCAGCTCTTTTATCCACATTTGAACTAAGGCTATAATGAGGTCAGGAAAGAGGTGACCCAGGCAGAAACAAAATTGAGTATCAGTGAGCAATTTACTGCTGATTAGGTTCAGCTTGGTGGCACTGTTGACAATACCTTCCATCACTTTACTAATGATCGAGAGTAGTTTAATGGGGTTTTTAATGGTGGATTTGTTCTGCTTTTTGTGTAGACAACAAAATGGCAGATTTCCATATTGCCAGGTAGATGCCAGTGTTGTCGCCTTCATGGAACAGCTTGGCGAGGAGTGTAGCAAGTTCTGGATACAAGTCTTCAGAACTATTGCCAGAATGTCATCAGGGCCCACAGGCTTTGTAATATCTCGTGCCTCCAAATGTTTCTTGATAGTATGTGAAGAGATTTGAATTGGGCAGTGACGGGTGATTGTAATGCTAGAGACCTCTGGAGGAGACTGAGATGGATCATCTACTTGGCACTTCTGGCTGAAGATTATTGCAAATGTTTGAGTCTTTTTTTTTTTAAACTGACATGCTGGGTTTGCCTATCAATGAGGATGGGGATATTTGAGTAGCTTCCTCTTCCACTGGTTGCTTAATTGTCCACCACCAGTTATGACTGGATTTAGCAGGACTGCAGAACTTAGATTTGATCCGTTGGTGATGGAATCGCTTTGCTCTATCATTTGGTGCTGATGCTGTAAGGAACGCAGATAGTCTTGTTTTGTAGTTTCATCAGGTTGACATCTCTTTTTGTAGTATGCCTGCTGCTGCCCCGGCACACCCTCCAGCACTCTCCATTTAACCGAGGTTTATCCCATGGCTTTGTAGTACTGGTAGACTGGTGGAAAATGCTGGTCCATGAGGTTGCAATTATGTTGGAGTATAATTCTGCTGCTGTTCATGGCCACAACACCTCATGCATGCTCAATCAAGTTGCTAGATTTTAAGTCCATCCAATTTAGCACAGTGATAGTGCCACTCAACACAAGGTATTCTGAAAGTGAAGGTGGAACTTTGTCTCCACAAAGACTGTACAGTGGTCACTCTTACTGGCGAGGATAAGATCATTGATGTTTTTCCTTCTTGTTGATTCCCTCATCACTTGCTACAGACCCAGTCTAGCAGACAATATTCTTTAGGACTCAGCCAGCTCCATCAGTGATGCTGGTGCCAAGCCACTCCTGGTGGTGGACATTGAAATTCCCCATCCAGAGCACACCGTGTCCTCGCCACCCTCAGAGTTTCCTCCAAGTGCTGTTCAATATGGAAGAGCACTTATCGATTAGCCAAGGGAGGACAGTACAGGGCAATCAGCAGAAGGTTTCCTTGCCCATGTTTGACCTAGTGCCATAAAACTTTAAATTGTCTGCCGTCAGTGTTGACGTTTTCCAGGGCAACTCCCTCCTGACTGTATACCACTGAGCTGCCACCCCTGCTGGGCTCGTCCTGCCAGTGTGACAGGACATATCCAGGATGGTGATGGTGGTGTACAGAATGTTGTCAGTCCTTGCAAGAATTCTATGCTACTAGAAACAAAAAGATTTGTGAAATGCCAGAAAATAGTGGTAATAAAGAGGGTTTTGGGAAACTGGAACTCACTATCTGTAAGGGTTGTGAAGGTAGATAACATTTTAGTAGTATTTAGTTGTCCACTTGCGTTGCCAAGACATACAAGGTTACGGACCAAGGGCTGGATAATGGGATTAGAAGAGGTGGGTGGTTGTTTTTGACTGGTGCAGACTTAATGGGCCAAAAGGGCCTCTTTCCATGCAGTAGATCTCTAATAGTATGACTCTAAAACTGAAAGTAATACATTTTCTTACTAACTGAAACTAGAAGGTCTGAATGTAGAATACAATCATACGATCACAGAGCACAATAAATATGCTGAGTTACCGTGATTCCAAAGAATGAATTTTGGCTATTTCAATAACTACTACCAGCAACCAAAATTATGAAAATTTTGAAGGTTTTTGCATTTCAACTCACTTTGACAATTTGGATATATGCCATCTAAAACACCCTACTTCTGGAGCAAGAGAAGTGGTTTAAACCTGGTTAGTTTGCAGCTTTTGATCAGATTACTGCAGCAAAAAGCCTGTCAGCAGACCAAAGCAGTATTAAAAAGCTAAACACTTGGATGCAGTTTATTACAGAAAGAAGCCGCAAAGAAGTATTATTCAATGTGTGTTTAGGTTAAAAGAGTTAAACACTTAAAGCAAAAATTACAAGTTAAAATAATAGTCACCTTTTTAATGTAAAAAGTATATTTAATTTTTTTAAAACAAAAGCCAATGAACTGAAGAAATATTTTATAAAGGCAATTTCAAAAATACAAAATTCTGACTTAATTTTTCCAAGAAAGTTTTGCACAAAGTATCCAAATTAATATTTTACCTCCAAGAGCTTAAATGGTCTTTGTACTGTATTGTATCACTTTATATTTTCATTCAGGATCACAAAATTTGAAAAAATCAAATCTCTCACGTTTTGTTTCTCCCAATATGAATGCTCGGCCAGGTGTGGCCAATAATGAAAGTCCCACCTGCTCCAATGATGTGTAATAACATCTCTGAACAGGCTGATTGGAAAATGTTGACAATGAATTTGGTGCTGGCTCAATAAAGTTTCTCAAGACATTTGAATGTACTAAACTTATAAAATACATAATGAATGCTGTGTTGTTCAATTATTTTCACAGCACTGAGCTGTTTTGCCCTAGCATGTCAAACTTTCTACTGAATTAATCGTTTGTTTGACAGGTTTCAAAACATCTCAAATTATATACTTGTATCATGGTTGGGAAGACCCTAGTTTATGAAGTATTCGCACGAATCACAAGGCAAGTAACACCAATTTCATCAAGGAAACAGTACTGCTCATATGAGGGCTTTAACCTAATTATCCTCAATAATGACACTGGTGGGAAGATGGTTAGGAAAATTGAGAGAGTAGTTCTAGGGATTAGGAATTTCACTTGCATAGATAGATGATAAAAGTCTGGACTGTTTCTTTGGAGAAGCAGAAGTTGAGAGGAGATTTGACAGAGGTATTCAATAAAATGAGGAGTAAACCAGGAAAACTGTTTCTATTGGTGGAAGGATCAAGAACAAGGTAGCACAGATTTGAGGCTACTGGTAAAGAAGAGAAATGGCAATGTGAGGAAAAATCCTTTACGTGCAGCAAGTGGTTTGGATCTGGAATGCACTGAGAGGGAGTGTGGTGGAGACAGGTTCAATCAACTTACTCAAGAGGGAATTGAATTATCATTTGAAGAAGAAAGTTTGTAAAGAAGATGGGGAAATGGCTTAGTTTGAGAGTTGACACAAACCAAGCTGAATGGCCTCTTTTTGTGCTCTAACCACACGTGATTCTAACAGACTGTTCAACACAGAATCTCACAAAGAAACGTTGAGATGGGAAATATTTTTACATATGATATACATAAAATGTGATGGAGGAGAAACAGAAGACAAAAAGGAATAAAAGCAAGCACAAATGCACTGAAGTAGACAAAAAGAGGAACTGCTCAGAAAAATGAATTGAAATGACATTCACACTCATGAACAGTTTCCTTCTTTAACTTTACCGATCAGTAGACAAACATAGAAACCCACTTGTGCCATTTTATGCAGGAGGTCAAACAGAAAAAAGGTGTTGGAGTGGTGGGTAGGGCATGAAGGAAAGATTGAGAGATGGAGAGAGAGAGAGAGAAAGAGGGGGCGCAGGGTGAAGAACATGTGAGGAGAAGCAGCAGTCTAATGTCAAAATGGTAAGACAGAGAAATCAGAGTTCATAGGTTAGCAGCATAGTTTAGACACAGGGAAACTGATAAATCGTGATACAGAAGTCTCAAAAAATTAAAGCAAGAGTGAACTCATGCCATTAGCTGAAGACAAAAAGTTATTTATATGCTGGTATCATATATTCAGAATTAAAGACAGTGATAGAATGTAATTATATATTGATGAGTTTCATCAGATTATTGATGATAAGCTCAACAGACTGTTAATAGTGCAACGGATCCTTACAAATGCAAGGAAGTTTTGCAGTTTAACATCAAAACACATTTAAATAGTTATTGCATAAACATTATTGCTGCTCTTTCAAATTAGTAGTATAAATCAATTTCTTATAAACCTATTACCCTGTACATTAAAAATGCAACTCATTTGACAGCATTTATGAATTAACATGTAGCAACGCTCATCCCTCAGGATGTCTATTACATTGCAGACACGAACGACTAAGTATAAGATGATGCTTTTAGAAAAGGAAATGCAGAAAAGCAGTATTATTGCATTATTCTACGCAAAGCTTTATTATTACCATTCTAGTATTATATCAATTTGCACAATCACTTCATTATTCTCAGGTAAACTGTAAACAAGATTATTTGTGACTGGTGTTTCTCAGCAATGAATTTGGACTGATCAATTTTCAATATCATGCTTCCTTCTACCATCTCCTGAGCGGTCTAACCATTGTATGTACATTGGGACACGAATAATACTGGCAGCAGACTCAGTTCAGCAACATAGAACTTGTTTAGCCGTCCTTGTTGTTTGACATGAAGCTGTACAATAATCTTAAGGGTCAGAACAATCGCCATACATTTCTTTACAGTGCAAGCAGGGTATCTTCCTTCTCTTCAGTCCAGTGTTTCCCTGTTGATGATATGCTATGGAGCTTAATAAAGGACACTAATACATATTTTCTCTTATGGGAAATGTTTAGCCTACAAACCATTAAATCACAATGGATAAAAGATATGCTTCTACAATGAGACAACCTTAATAAAGTATCCCCAATATTTTGAATAAAGCATTAGTTGGACAGATGAAATGGCCAATCATATTTTGTTTAAAAGTAAACAACAGGCATATGGCTTTTCCCTCCTCCATATTGACAGTCAAATGTGGGCTCCACTGGGGAGATCTGACAATGGAAAAATATTGCAATGCCCCAAATATGCGTAGATAAAATTCATCAGTAACACATTCAGCTGTGGTGTTAGACCATAAAAATTCAACAAAATTAGGTCATAAATCCTGGATTAAATGTCAGTTGACTAGCAACATTCTTCACATCATATATTACTTAATTATCTTGCCAAAGAACTTTGTCAGAGTAACTAAGGTTGAAAGAAAATTAAAGACATATAGATTTAAATAAAATACACAAATGTCATTAGTAATTATCCACAATTTATTGAACATTAATGCCAAACTAATTTATAATAAATGTTTTTATCTACACAGTAAAAGTTTACAGAAAAATTAAAATGCCCCTCTCTTACAGAAAAATTGATATACCTGAAAATGTAGCTGGTGACTGCTGTAAAGTTCAGTTAGAGAAATGTGGACAATAAGATTAGATAGTATAAGTTTAAATAGTCCCCTAAACAGCTCTGCTTCATGTAATCTTGTAAGAAAGTTCTCAAAAATAAAACACATGTGGGATTGTAAGCAATGTTGTTTCTTTTTTGAGTTAGTGTCCCATGCCCAGAGGAAAAAACTAACGTAACAATGAAGATTTAATTATCCAGTCTTTGTAAAGTCCAAGTGGAGGCTCGGAGACCGCTTTGTAGAGCACCTGTGCTCGGTTCACGACAAATGACAAACCTTCCAGCCGCAAACCACTTCAACTCCCCCTCCCACACCCTGGACGACATGTCCATCCTGGACCTCCTCCAATGTCACAACGACGCCACCCAGAAACTGGAAGAGCAGCACCTCACATTCCGCCTCGGGAGCCAACAACCCAATGGTCTCAATGTGGACTTTACCAGCTTCAAAATCTCCCCACCCCCAGCCTCATCCCATGACCAACTCTCCCTCTCATCCCCACCTCCTTGACCTGTCCATCTTCTCTCCCACCTATCCGCTCCTCCCACCTCACTAACCAATCCCCACCACTGCCTACCTACACTCACCTATCGCCATCCCACCTACCTTCCCCAGCCTGACCCCCTCATCTCTCTATTTATTTGAGACCCCTTCCCCACCCCCATTTCTGAAGAAGGGTCCCAATCCGAAACGTCAGCTTTCCTGCTCCTCTGATGCTGCCTGGCCTGCTGTGTTCCTCCAGCTCCACACTGTGCTATCTCAGACTGCAGCATTGGCAGTTCTTACTATCTGAGTGAATTATTTTATGCCTGATATCAAGTATAACTGTTGACTCGGGTGACAACTGCTTCAATACCAAATGGACAATGGAGTTAGGGGTCAGCGCTATACTTCAAGCTGAGTTTGGGCTGATTTATCTCTTTGAAAGATATAATTAGGAAAATGTGTTGCTGCCTTCTTCGAAATTTTGGAAAAGCATCTCCTTGCTTTGCAGCTGCAAATAGTAACATACACTTAGCCAGTCAGTGAGAAATGGGAGAAAACAGCATTTTGTTTTGAGGATAAGGCGGTATTATTCAGGTTTCAGCACTGTTTTCCTTAATAACTACATGTCTACAACAACCTACTAATCTATCAAAGCTAAAAAGAGGTTACCAAAGTAAGGTCATGCAGCAAAAGTTACTTGTCTTGGCAGTTGGAAAATAGTGATACTCATATTGGAGAAAGCTAAGAGTTACGAAACAGTTACCAACCACTGCTTCAAGCTTCAGTGTATAGACAATGGTTATTAGTTCAGAAACAGGTATTAAGAAATGTAGATCGAACAACTGACATGAACAGAGAGCGATGCTCTGAAGTAATGCCACTCTGTAACCAAGTGCAGCTAAAAAAAACTGTATTTTGTAGTTTAATGTCTAATAACAATTTATTTTCCTTGCTAGATTTTATCTCCCTTGTTTTAATGATCAGCGCAATAAAGAGACCATCTTTCATTTTATTCACTTGACGCTTGTACTCCATGCATTTATAAATCCAGAATGATAGAATCCCTACAATGCAGAAAGAGGACATTCAACCCATTGGATCTGCATCGAACCTCCAAACAGCACCCCACCCAGACTCACCCTAACCCTGCTTCCCCCCCTAACCCCGCCCCCAACCCCACATTAACCATAGCTAACCAACCTACTTGCACATCCCAGGACACTACAGGGCAATTTACCATGGCCAATCCACTTAACCTGCACACCTTTGGACCGTGGAAGGAAACTGGAGCACCAAGGGGAAACCTGTACAGACACGGGGAGAACGTGCAAACTCCACACAGACAGTCACCTGAGGCTGGAATCGAGCTGGGTCCCTGGTGCTCTAAGCAGCAGTGCTAACCACTGAGCCACCATGCCATCCTCTTTGATCTACTCCAGAAGAAAACTAGCTGTTACTTCTAATTTAACAAGGTCAAGTAACAAGGGGCGGCATGGTGGCTCAGCGGTTAGCACTGCTGCCTCACAGCACCAGAGACCTGGGTTCGATTCCAGCCTCGGGTGACTGTCTGTGTGGAGTCTGCACGGGTTTCCTCCGGGTGCTCCGGTTTCCTCCCACAGTCCAAAGATGTGCAGGTTAGGTGGATTGGCCATGCTAAATTGCCCATAGGGATGTGTAGATTAGATGGGTTACAAGGGGATGGGTCTGGGTGGGATGCTCTGAGGTTCAGTGTGGACTTGTTGGGCCAAAGGGCCTGTTTCCACACTGTAGGGATTCTGTGAAGTACATAACATTAGATTGTTGTAATTAATTTGCTAATACTTTGGTTATTTTGAAATCAGACATTTAGTTGTCTAGTTGAAGCAAGGGTGGGGTGAGGAAAAACCTTTTCACTCAGCTAGTTAAGGTATGGAATGTACTGTTTGGAAGTGTGGTGGAGGAAGGTTCAATTGAATGATTATTTGGATAAAAATAAAAAAAGGGGGAAAAGGAAGGAGATTGGCAGGAGGTAATGATGTTCATTTAACAAGCTGATGGCAGACACAATGGGCCAAATGACATCCTCCTGCGCAGTAACAATTCTGTGATACAGTCTTCCTCTTAACTGCTGGGCTTGTAATTATCGCAGTGTTGCTCATCTCATGCAGCAGCTATCATGGAAGCATTGTACACTTACTATTTAAGGCTATTAATTCTAGTGTTCAGTAAAATACCATCACAGAATAATTAACTCTTGTAGCAACAGTGTCAATTTTATTATTTGTTCTGAGTGTAGGCACCACGCATTGCCATTCCTAAGTGCCCTCAAGAAGGTGGTCGTGAGCTGCCCTTCTTGAACTATTACAAATCACGGAGAGTAGGTGCACCCAGAGTGCTATTAAGAATGGAGCTCTTGGAGTTTGACCATACTAGTGAAGCAACAGCAATATTGTTCCATATCAGGAGGGAAATTTGCAGGTGGTTGTGTTCCTATACGTCTGCTATTCCTGTCCTTCTAGGTAGTTGAGGTCACAGGTTTGCAAGGTGCTGTCAAGAGAGCTGTGGTGAGTTACTGCAGTGCATGTTGTACATGCCACACACAGCACCACCATGTGTTAGTAGTGGAAGGAGTAAAAACTCTTAAGCAGTTAGAAACAGTTAAACAGATCAAACCAAATTGTACGAAAGAAGCCAAATTAAAAGGATGTTAGTCCATAAAGGGACTGTTGGAGATGGGGGATAGGGTGCCAATCTTATAAACTAAATTGCTGCGAATGATGTCAAGCTTGAGTATTACTGATGCACTCATCCACGCTAGTAAAGAGATTCCATTACATTCCTGATTTGTGCCTTGCACATGGCGGACAGGCGGGGAGAGCAGAGAAGAGTTACTCCCTGCAGAATTCCCAATCTTTAACCTACTCTTGTAACTGAACTGTATTAATATGTCCGGTCCAGTTCAGTGTATGGGCAGCAATAGCCCTCAGAATATTGATATAATGGGGGATTCAGTGATGGTAATGCCATTAAGTGTCATGGGGGATTAGATTCTCTCTGTTTTGAGAATGTCACTGCCTGTGAATGTTACTTGCAAATTTTCAGCCCAAACCTGAATGTTGTTCAAATCTTGCTGCATATGGGCACAAGTGGCATCAGTATTTCAGGAATCGCAAATGCGCTGACCATCATGAACATGATCACCTATCATCCCCACACTGACTGTATAATGGACGGAAGGTCATTGATGAAGCAGCTGAAGATGGTTTGGCCAAAAATACTACTCTGAAGATGATATCCTAGAACTGAGATGATTGACCTCTAACATCCACAACCATCTAAAACCATAGGTTTTGCCTTCTGCCAGTTAGCCAATCCTCAATCCATGCAAGTACCTTGCCCCAACACCACGGGCTCTTATTTTATTTAGCAGCCGCCTGTGCAGCACCTTGTCAATCCAAATACTGGAAATGCAAATAGATCATGCCCACTGGTTCTCCTTTGTCTAACTTGCCTGTTACCTTCTCAAAAGAATTCTAGCAGATTAGCTCTCAAGTCTCCGCTAGCTGATTAGATTAGCTGCCCAATCCAATTCTACTTTTCAGCACTAGGTCCATAGCTTTGCAAGTTACAGCACTTCAGATACAGTTTCAAATTCCTTGTAAATAAATTGAGGGTTTCCCTCCTCAACCTCTGAACTGCGCAGCAGATTCTAGGCATCAACCTCTCTCTGGATTTCTACTGACTCCAGTTTTGCAAAGGTTCCTTGATGCCATCAAATGCTGCCTTCATGTCACAGACAGTCTTTCTTACAATACCTCTGGGGTCATATTTGGCCTAAAGCTATAATGAGGTTAAAGTGGAGTGGCCTTAGTAGAACCAAAATGGAGCATAGACTAATAGGGCAGCAGTTAGCTGGGGTGAATTTGACCTCCTTTTAATGGACAGGATACTCTAGGAAATTTTACACACTGCTCAGTAGATTTCAATGGTGAGGCTATACCAGAATAGCTTGGCTACGGGTTGCAGTCTTCAGTACTTTTGTCATAATATCATCATCACGGCCCATTATCTTTCAAGTGTCCAGTGCCTCAAGTTGTTTCTTGATACCACCTAGAGTTTATTCAATTGACTGAAGACTGGCATCTGTGATGCTGGAGGCATCAGGTTAAGCTAGATCACCCACTCGGTAGTTCTGGCTGAAATTCAGCCGTCCCTCTTGCAATGAATGTGTTGCCCATACAGCCATCACAATATCCCATTAGCCACCCTGTCCCTAAACCTCCAACCCTAATCATACAATGAAAATGTAGCACAGCTTATCTGTTGGTTGTGGAGCCACTTGTAGAATCTGTCTCTCTCATGCTGCTTATGCTCGTTGACATGTAAATAGTCCTCAGTTGTAGCTTTACTGAGTTGACACCTCAACTTTTGGTTTGTCTGATGCTGCCCATCTGAACTCTTCATTGAACCAATGTTGATTCCATGGCTTGATGGTGATGGCAGAATGGGGATATACCAGACCATCAGTCACATAGTCATAGAGATGTACAGCACGGGAACAGAACTTTCAGTCCAACTAGTCATGCTGACCAGATATCCTAAATTAATCTAGTCCTATTTGTCAGCATTTGGCCCATATCCCTCTAAACCCTTCCTATTCATATTACCCATCCAGATGCCTTTTAAATGTTGTAATCGTACCAGCCTCTATCACTTCCTCTGGCACTTCATTCCATACACACACACACCCTCTGAGTGAAAAAGTTGCCCCATTGGTCCCTTTTAAATCTTTCCTCTCTCACCTTAAAACCTATGTCCTCTCGTTTTAGGCTCCCCTACCCTGGGAAAAAGATCTTGACTGTTCATCCTATCCACACCCATCACAATTGTTTAAACTTTTAAGGTCACTCCTCAGCGTCTGATGCTCCAGGGAAAATACCCCAGCCTATTCAGCCTCTCCCTATAGCTCAAACCCTCCAACCCGAGCAACATCCTTGTAAATCTTTTCTGAACCCTTCCAAGTTTCACAAGTTTCACAATATCTTTCCTACAGCAGGAGACCAGATTTGAACACAGTATTCCAAAATTGGCTTAACCAATGTCCCATGCATTCCTTTCATCCATACTCTCAGTTACTTCATCAAAAATGCGACTAGACTCATCAAGCATGATCACGTTATTACTAACACAGTTTTGAAAAAAAGTCATTTGATTTGAAACAGTAACTGTGTCGAATATTGTTGTATTTTGGAGAAGTGTCAGTTTGAGTTTCATAAAAAGTTCCTTTCTATCAGGCCTATGGAGTTTTCTCACGCTATTGTCCCAAATTCAGCTCATTAATTACCTACCATACCCCTATGTTCATCTTTCTCTGCCTTAACTAGTTGGATTCTACTACTCGCCATACACCGAAGAATTCACCACTGGGTATATTTTAGAATATACTGGCACCCTTCATATCCATGCCAACTTTAAAAGGCTCTTATGCCCTCAGACATGTACTGTCAATCCAGAATTACCCTGCTCAGTTCATGACATTTGCTCCAGATGTGGGAGAAAAAGGGAAACAGGCATTGCAGCAGGCTCCTGGACCTTCTGCTGGATAGGGTGGTGCACACCAGGAATGTTCTCTTCCTCCACAACTGGCAGAGGATACCATGCCATTAGATCCTGCCAACTTGATCTGAAATTGCCAGCTGGGTCATTGCGATCTCAATCATCTGAAGAAATACCTAACAGGCAATGAGGAAGGTCATTGACCTTCTGCGTTCCACCAGGGCAAATGCAACAATCTTCTCTCTGCTACATCACAGTTAATCCATTTCTGTTAATTCACCATGTCCCACCAAGGCTCACATTCAACAACTTTCACTACTGATTACAACTCTTCTCTCACTCACGTTCACCTTCCCTCACACCACTAACCTTGCATGGCCTCTCCACTGCATACTGACTCATTTGGAACAACTCACTACCTTCCCTCCCACCCCCAACAGCACCAGCACTAATAGCTGTGCCAGCAACTTTCATCTCACTCATTTCTTCCCTTTTCCTCATTCCAGGAGAAACAGCCACAATAGAGCAGAAAGAGCCAAGTGTTAGAGGGGATGTTCTGGAACACACCCAACTGTCCACTATTCGGTTCCTCACCTCCTTTGAGGAGCTGATACTGACGATAACCATCCGGAGTGGCAACTGAAAGACTGGCCTGACGGCACATTCTCATGCCCCCTCTTTGCTCTTCTCATTGCTTCTTAGGAGTCATGGTTAGCATGGTTGCCTCACAGCACCAGGGATCTGGGTTCGATTCCATCCTTGGGTTACTATCTGTATGGAGTTTGCACATTCTCCCTGTGCCCGTGTAGGTTTCCTCCGGGTGCTCCACATTCCTCCCACAGTCCAAAGATGTGCAGATTAGGTGGACTGGTCAGGCTAAATTGCCCATAGTGTCCAGGGATGTACAGACTAGGGAAATGCAGGGTTATAAAGTTAGGGTGTGGGTCTGGGTGAGATGTTCTTTGGAGGGTTGGTGTGGACTCGATGAGTCGAATGGCCTGCTTTCACACTGTAGGGGTTCTATGATTCTGTAAATAGGAACATGAGTAGGTATTCAGCACCCTGAGCCTACTCCACCATTCAACAGGATCATGGTTGATCCGGCATTTTTCTCATCCATGTTCCTGCCTTTTGCATCACCAACTGAAGACCTGCCTGCGAGACGCGATTTTCGTTCACTCTCTGAAGTTCAACTGGCTGAGCACTGAAATTCAGTCAGGGCCACTTACAATCATTTAGCTGTTTATTTTTAATTTTTTCCCGACATTTTGCAATTCTCCATGGGAACAGCTGGGATGGTCCAGCTCTCCAAACTGGGAACCTCGGTGTGAACAGCCAGAATGTTCCAGCTCTCTAAACTGGGAATCTCAGTATGAAGAGCTGGAATGGTCTGGCTCTTTAAACTGGGAATCTCTGTGTGACTAGCTGATGAGGTTACAGATTTTGGCTGAGTAAAATTCTGATGACTCAAAGCATCTTGTGGATGCCTAGTTTTGAGCTGCTTGATCCGTTCAAAATCTATCCTATTCAGCACACTAGTAATGCCATACAACACAACAGAGGTTATCCTAACATGAAGATAGAATTTTGTCTCCACAAGGACTGCATGATGGTAACTACAACCAATACTATTTTGGATGGATGTACCTGTGACATTATATTAGTTAGAATGCAAGAAAGTAACTTTTTCCCTCGTTAGTCCTCTCACCTCTTGCTATAGACCCCGGCTCTTTTTAGGGCTCACCCATTTCAGCCAGTATTGGTGCTACCAAATGACTCTTGATTGTAGACATTGAAGTCCCCAACCAGAAGATATTCTGTGTCTCAGCCATCATCAGTGCTTCCACTAAGTGGTGTATAACATGGAGGAGTACTGAACCTTCAGCTTGTGGGGAGGGCAGAGGCTGAGTGCGGCCCCAAAGGTGGAATCAGTTGGATACTTTCTTGTCCATGATACCATGAAATGGGAGACCAGTGCAAATCTTTAGAACTCCCAAGAGGACTCCTTTCCGACTGTACACCATTGTGCCACCACTTCTTTGAGTCTGTCTTGCCGTAGCCAAGATTGTGATGGTGATGTATAGTATGATCCTGTAACTATGTCGTTCCAAACTGTAGTTGGAGATAGCTCTCCCATTTTGGCACAAGACTTCAGATATTGCAAGGAGGACTTTTCATGGGGGCTGGATTTGCCATTTTCATTCCAGTAAAAACTAATATGTCAGGTGTCATTCCTTTTCTTAAGGTCTGTAGCAGTGCAGTACATCTGAGTGGCTTACTGTGTCTCTTCAGAAGACATTGTTTGGAGTCACCAGGGAAGGATGGCAAATTTTCTCCCCTAAAGGACATTATTGACAGCATTCTCTAGTTTATTTCTCAGGACAATACTGCTCACTCCCTCAGGGCAAAATTTAAACAAAGCTGGCAGTTAACAGTCAATTATCTTTAACTGGTACAGTAGCATTCTCTGTGGCACACATGCACCAAAACCAATCAGCACTCTTCTCCAGTACAGTATAAACATAGTTTTCCTTTACCTTGATAATTCTTGCATATTGTTCTGATTTGTCCAACATGAAAAACTGTGGGAAAAAATCTTTTCAGCAATACTCAACTTCAGATTTGTTAACTGGATTCCAACTCTACCAACAAACGTCTCCAGAAAACAGAATAGTGCAAGTGTATGGATTAGTAGTCCAGTAACATTATCATGATGCCACCACCTCTCCGTAGTCTGCTCATAAGATAAGGGTTACTCTTCATCAGATCAAGTATTCACTAGATTGCAAAGAGAACGAGCGTGCTGTTGGTGCACTTTTGGAACCTGGAGTTAAATCTAGTCTCTCGGAAGAACAGTCACAAAATCTAAAGCTAAATACATTTGATTAACTCAGAATTTCCAGCACTGCCTACTCTGAAATCAATGGTCTCATCAAAAAGATGATGAAAGAGAAAATGAATATTTGCATTTACAAAAAGACAAATTAACTTGCCAATATATCTCAAAAGAAAATATATAATTAAATTGTACTTGCACACAATTCTAATGATAATTATCCTGCTCAGCACTCTACAAGTGACTGGTAGAAAAATATCCAAGTAATTAATCACCTGATTTCTCAAATTTTCATTGCTACTGTTTAAAACATTTCCAGAATAAAGCTGTTCTACCTTAGATTGAATTTTCTTGCTCAAAACTGTCTATAGAAACAGTTAGACAAAATTCCCTCTAATTAATTTTGGAGTGCAAGGGTAAGTTGCTTAAGTCAGTGTCACTTGAAATTTTCAGCACAGTTGTGTATGTGCAATTCCTCAAAGGAGCTGACTTGTGCACAAATGCTTGATTAGATGAAAAATTGATTATAGGTTTAGGTATAGAATATGCTGGAGTGGAAATAAAAGATACAAACTCTTGGCTAATCAATAAACATCTAGAAAGCATTGCATCAGCTAAATAATCTTCTTTGGTTTTCTAACTTCCTGTGGTGCCACAGATTTTACCTTGTAAACCACTCCTGTTCCGATCAGGCCTACAGAAATATTGGAAAAGTACAAGAGGAGGAGGATCTGAAGCTAGTCATCAACATCAAAAATAGCAAGAGAAAGAACGATCCAGAAACCCTCAAGTGCCTAAAAGAAAGAAATAAATAAATAAAGGAGGACCCCGTGCTTCTGAAACAACATAAGAGGGGATGGTGTCAGCAGCTTCATAAACAGTGAGAGAAAGCAGGGTTAGCAGCTTCAATGCAAGCGAGCAGAGAAATAGCAACTTCAGAAAGAGGAGTGTGGATCTGCATGAGAAGGGCACCAGGGGATAAAGCTGGTGGCAAGCCTATTTCTATCCATTAGAACCAACATGAACCATCATAGGAAAACAGGCGGCTGATTGGTGGGTATTTCTTCCATGTCACTTTTGATTGGCCAAGAGGTTTAAATCAGGAGACGTAATTGCATTTGAAGAGTACGGTTAACAAATTCAATTTTAAAACATTAACATCCAAATTAACTAAATAAATAGAATAGATGTAGCTTAGCAGGCAATGTGTTGCAGCTGTTGCACGAGTGCGCTGTGGATGCCAATACAAACAACAGTGACTACATCCAAAGTGTTGGCTGCTCAAGAAAATTTGGTTCAGATTTGATAAGCTGGAGTATGAGCTGTAGATGCTATGGCACAGCAGGAAGGGCAAGGGGTACTCGGACACAGTTTCAGGAGGCAATCACTGGTTAGCACTGCTGCCTCACAGCACCAGGGACCTGGGTTCAATTCCACCCACGTTTGACTGCCTGTGTGGAATATGCAATTTTCCCTGTGTCTGCATGGGGTTTCCTTCGGACACTCCAGTCTCCTCCCACAGTTCAAAGATATGCAAATTGAGTAAATTGACCATTCCAAATTGTCCATAGTGTCTGGGGATGTACAGGCTAGGTGGGTAATGAGTGATGGAGAATTGGACCAAGGTATCATGGAAGCAATAGTCCCTGCAGAATGCTGACAGTAGAGGGGGCAGGAAAAATGTGTTTGGTTAGGAATCCTGCTTGAGTTGGTGAAAATGGCAGAGAATGATCCTTTGAATGAGAAGACTACAAGGTGGAAAATAAAGGCAAGGGGAACCTTTTTGTTGTTCTGGGAAGGAGGGGAAGAGCACTGTGAGGGCAAAGAGCCAGGAGATGGGTCAGACATGGCTGAACTTCCTGTCTACCAGTGGTGGGAACAGGGGTGGGGGGCAGGGGAGGGGGCATCCCCGGTTGAGGAAAAAGGTTGTGGAGTCAGCTCGGCCAATGGTAACATTATCTGAACAGATGCGACTGAGATGGAGAAACTGACAGAATAGAATGCAGCAGAAATTAAGACAGATGAACTGACAGCACAAACAGAAATAAATGACCCTTTGTCACAAAATGTTAACTGCTTCTCTTTTTACAGGTGCTGCTAGACCTGCTGAGTTTCTCCACCAGTTTGCTTTCATTTCAGATTTCCACAGTTCTTTTATTTTATTATATTTACATTATTAAATTCCATTTAAATGCATGGCAAATCAACTAATTTTATTGTCACTTTCAACTCCTTCCTTTACAAGTTCTAGCCTCTTTATGGAATGCACCTGCTTTCCATTCTTACTTCGTTGAGTGCTTTGACCATGAAGTTGCAAGCAACCCCAAGGGGTACCCTATCTATTCTTTCCAAGACACAACTCTTTTGCTCATTTTTATTTCAAATTTCCCACTTGTTACATTTACACATTTTTGTTTGTGGATCTATGTGCTTATTTCATAGAACTGTACAACACAGTATACATTCATTCCAACATATGAGGCAGATCTTCAAGGCAGCTATCCAAATACTCCCACTCCTCTGCTAGTTTCCATAGCCCTGTATTTTCCCTCCTTTTTAATGAATTTAAATTTATTTTTGAATGTCACACTTCAAATCTATTTCTACCACTCTAACCGAAAATGCCTTCAGACACTTTCTCTGTTCAAAGCAGAATAACTCCAGCTTCTATAGTTGTCCCAATAACTTAAGTCCTTCATACTTGGTATGCTTCTAGTAAAGTGCGAATACACCCTTTCCAAATGCACTTTTAAAAAGGAAAAAGGTGATATCCAGAATTCGGCATGAATGGTGCAGGATCTTGCGGTCTTGATACCACAATTGTGGGCCCACATCCATTCAGATCCAGAAAGTGTGGCGTGCCTAAATGGACTCCAAAGAAGCCCACACTGATGGCTCCACTGAGAACTGTAAAGAATGAATGTAAGCTGATAGCCCAGCATTTAGACCAATTTTACATGGATTTTTTAGGCCTGTTCCTAGCAAGCATATCTGAAGTACAACTTTTAAAACATAGGGAGCACTAAGACAACACTACCAACCCTCGTATTTGATCACCAGCTCCATGACAGGTGGGAAATGTTGGTGGTGAGTAGGCAGTACCTCAAATAGAATACTGAAAATGATTAACCATTTTCCTATCATTGATCTGAGGACATTGCTCAAGGGGCCTAATTTCAACTCGACGTCAAAGGGTGCTTGGACTCCTGGCGATATGCAGCGAAGTCTCTCGAGTCAAGTTATTGCTGGACTCACATTGCAGCCGAGAGAGAATAAATCCCTGCTGCAGAAAATGGAAATGGTATGGTCACAGTTTTAAAAGCAGTTGGCAGTGGTATTTCAGCTTCTCCACCGACCACAATTCAATGGACAGCATTTCAGATGAGGGCTAACATGTGATTTGTAACAGCTTAGCAAAATGTCCTTGCTTTCGCACTCTATTCCTTTATTTACTGAGCCATATTTTATCGCGGTCAATCAAGTAACCTCTCACAGAAACATTACTAGCTTTAGGGCTTTTATCTGTGCAAAAAATTACATGAAGCAGAGTAAATTTGACTAAAACTCACAGTCTGGATTGAATTATGAATAAAATTAGGTTTTGTTTTGCCATAAATGAAGTGCTGTGTTGTCACAGAGTCTGATTTTAAAAAAAATTACCAGAATCAAATGCTTTTCATAAAGAATAATTAATGACTTATATCCAGGATTCAATTCAAAAGTGAATATTACAACAACAGCAATAGTAAAATAACTAACTTTTAACAAATGTGCATTACGTTAGCTCTAAACCTTTCCTAAAAAGGTAACTCACCATTGTCCTTATTGCTATTTTCTTCAATGGTCATTTGCTCTGCAAGCTCAGACAGAGACTCATCAATTGTTTGGCTGCCACGCAAGGTCAGAGAAAGCCGGCGCTTGAACTTTTTCATCTTTTCCATAAAATACTTTATTCATAAGAACCTGAAAAAAACATATTATTTTCAGTTATCAGCAGCTCATTTAATTCCATCAGTTAAAAAATTGAAGGAAGTGCAGCAGAATTCAGTTTCACTTCAATAAAGCAGATAGAACCTTACCAGAATTTCTCTACTTTAAATACTAACTGAAACAAAAAAAAACTTACCTATTGTCATTGTTATCTAAATTTATGAGGCATTTTCATAGCACTGAAGTTCAAACAAAAAATTACAGAAATTGGAAACATCTTTCTCCAGAGGGCATGTCAACCCATAAAATACTGGCTAAATCCAAGGTGCGGGCTGTTTTCACACCTTTATCTCATTCTAGCCAAAACTGCCAGGAACAGGAATGAGGTGTGGAATCCTGGAATCTGGTCCTGCCTGTCATTTTTAGAGCATTTTCATTTCTATTCCAACCTAGATGGTGACATGGTACTCTGACCTTTCATCTCAGTTGATGCTCGAGTCCAGTATTTGGATGAGATTTCAAACTAAGGATACCCCCACATCCAGTATATTCCTTCTTTAGTAGATGTAAAAGATCACTGTGGCACCATCTGAAGAGTCAGATGGTTCTCAGGATTCTGCCTGATATTCGTCTTTCAAACCACTCCACCACAGATTATCTAATCATTGCCTCATTGTTTTTGTTGTGCATAAACTGACTACTGTATCTCCTTGTAGAGTAATAGTAACAACAGATCAAAAGCACTTTTTTGAATGGTGAACTTTTTTGGGGACCCAAATGGCAAAATATGAAGACAGGTTCATTGTTATTTTACAGTGAAAGAAGTAAAGCTTTGTTCAATTAACATCATGAAAGCAGGGAGCAACATGCTTCCCATTTAGGTTTTCACATCTGGAACAGATCTTCAGCTCTGTGCAGACATAGTAAGAACCACAGATGCTGGAGTCAGAGTTAACACAAAGTGGAGCTGGAGGAACACAGCAGGCCAGGCAGCATCAGAGGAGCAGGAAAGTTGATGTTTCAGGTCAGGACCCTTCTTCAGAAATGGGGAGGGGGAAGGGAGCTCAGAAATAAATAGAGACAGGAGGGGTGGGGCTGGGGAAGGTAGGTGGGATGGTGATAGGTGACTGCAGGTAGGGAGTGGTGGGGATTGGTCAGTGGGATGGGAGGGGCAGATAGTTGGGAAAGAAGATGGACAGTTTGTGTCAGGTCAAGGAGGCCGGAATGAGGGGGAGGGTTAGTCGTGGTATGAGGCTGGGGATGGGGACATTATGAAACTGGTAAAATCCACGTTTAGGCCATTGGGCTGTAGGCTCCTGAGGTGGAATATGTGGTGCTGCTCCTCCAGTTTGCGAGTGGCGTCATTGTTACACTGGAGGAGGCCTAGTTTAAAAGCAGACCAGAAGGGTTGATAAGCATGAGTAAACATACACTTAGGATCATGTTTCTGTTCTCCTCATTTACCACAAATGCCACACTGAACACACTGCACTTGCACCTGAGCAAAGCAATATAAAACTGGTTTCAAACTGATCTTTAATGGTTAAGAACTGTATTATGCCATTAATTTACTCAATGTCCAGTCTTCACTTTCATGTCAGTCAATATATAAAGTTTGGCTTGTTTATGCCAGTCAGTTAGACTATAAAGTTAATAACTGCCATCTAATTTAGACAGAACTCTAAATTTGAGGTATTTAAGACATTTCAAAGGGATTAACAACTGTGAAGGCAGATCCTGCTCATGTTGTGATTCAGGCTTTTCTTAGGGACTCCCACTAAAATCATTCAGAAACATCAGCAGACCAGCACTTACCAATCCAACACAAGCTGACTTTATTGGGTTAGCACACATTTACGAGTCTTGTTACGACAAGACTCAGGGTAATGCATTTCAATTTTTATAGTTCCCAATGACAGCCCTAAATGTTTAAGCTCCCACATGAGCAGGGATAAACAGGTTCCCCATTTTTGTTTCATTCACTCTCTCTGTTGGTTGCAACAAGGTTAACTTCAGATAGATCTCTTGCCTTGAGTATATCTTTTTCCCAGACCCCAATTAACCTGTGTTTTAAAAGGAGAAATACTAAAAACAATACATGCCCCTTATTTCTAATCCTTGGATAAGTCCAAAAAGATAGAACTTAAAAATGAACAGATTTACAGAGCAGTTTCTGAATGGTTTGTGGAGAGTGGATAGCTTAACATTGTTGTTGTAAGTGAAGGTTACTAGTATAAGAAATAACAAGGTGTAGAGCTGGATGAACGCAGCAGGCCAAGCAGCATCAGGGGAGCAGGAAGGCTGACGTTTTCTTCAGACCCTTCTGAAGAACGGTCTAGGCCCAAA
>NC_063353.1:2025383-2100760 GCF_021869965.1 Rhincodon typus | reverse complement strand
GATTTTCTGAAGAAGGGTCTAGGCCCGAAACATCAGCCTTCCTGCTCCTCTGATGCTGCTTGGCCTGCTGTGTTCATCCAGCTCTACACCTTGTTATCTCAGATCCTCCAGCATCTGCAGTTCCTACTATCTCTGAAACAAGGTTACTAGTATGTTTGTCATTGGTAGTTGGAACAGTTGGTTTCACAATCTTTGTTTTGCAGATTGTTGAAGTTCTGCAATACTAACTTCCTTCGAGCATGACTGAATTCCATCACTCAGAAAGCGAGAGATTCCTTTTGTTTGGCTGCTAGCTAGTGGACCTCTAGCACTTAGTGAGAATCTGGAATTGTTTTGCCACTCTGTACACTGTCTGATGCAATAAATGTATTGCTGTCCCATATTGTCTGATGCGAATATATATGGCTGTCCCAAATTCTGGAGATAATCATACTCTGTCTTATTACTTGGTTCAAGCCTTCCTGTTTCTCCTGAATGTCCCTTCATTTGTCCTAACACGAAGACTGGCTAATGTTTCTCTGATAACCATGACTTCTGACTTTCTGCCCAACAGAGTTTTCACCATGTCTGGAATTAGAGTCAGAGTTATAGAGATGTATGGCACGGAAACAGACCCTTCAGTCCAACTTGTCTGTGCATGAAAAAGTCGTCTCTTAGGTCCCTTTTATATCTTTCCCCTCTCACCTTAAACCTGCCTTCTAGCTATGGACTCTCCCACCCTGGGGAAAAGAACTCGTCTATTTACCCTATCGATGGCTCTCATAATTTTATACAACTAAGATCACCTGTCAGCCTCTGATGCTCCAGAGAAAATAGCCCCAGTCTATTCAGCCTCTCTCTGTAGCTCAAACCCTCCAACCCTGGCAACATCCTTGTAAATCTTTTCTGTGCCCTTTCAAGTTTCACAAAGTCCTCCCTATAGCAAGAGAGACCAGAACTGCACACAGTATTCCAAAAGTGGCCTAACCAATGTCCTGTACAGCCGCAACATGACCTACCAACTCCTATACTCAATGCACTGACTAATAAAGGCAAACATAGCAAACACTTTCTTCACTACCCTGTCTACCTGGGACTCAACTTTCAAGGAACTACGAAACTGCACCTGCAATACTCGAAGACCTTAAGTGTATAAGCCCTACCCTGATTTACCTTTCCAAAATGCAACACCTTACATTTATCAAAATTAAAACTCCATCTGCCATTTTTCGGTCCATTGGCCAATCTGATCAAGATCTCGCTGTACGACATCACTGTCTAATACACCTCCAATTTTGGTGTCGTTTACAAACTAACTAACCATATCTCCTATATTCACTTCCAAATCAAATATATAAATGATGAAAAACAGTGGACCAAGCACCGATCCTTGCGGCGCACCACTGGTCACAGACCTCCAGTCTGAAAAGTAACCCTCCACCACCACTCTGTCTTCTACCTTCAAGCCAGTTCTGTATCCAAATGGCTAGTTCTCCCGGTATTCCATGTGATCTAACCTTGATAACTAGTCTACCATGAGGAACCTTGTCAAACGCCTCACTGAAGTTCATACAGATCACATCCACTGCGCTAACCTCATCAATTCTCCTTGTTACTTCTTCAAGAAACTCAATTAATATGATACGATTTCCCACGCACAAAGCCATGTTGACTTTTCCTAATCAGTCCTTACCTTTCCAAATACATGTAAATCCTGTCCCTCAGAATTTCTTTCAACAACTTGCCCACCACCAATGTCAGGCTCACCGATCTATATTTCCCTAGCTTTTCCTTACCACCTTTCTTAAATAGCAGCACCATGTTAGCCAGCCTGCAGTCTTCTGGCACCTCACCAGTGGCTATTCATGATACAAATATCTCAAGCAAGGGGCCCAGCAATTGCTTCCCACAGAATTCTAGGGTACACCTGATAGGTCGCAGGGATTTATCCACCTTTTTGCATTTTAAGCCATCCAGCACCTCCTCCTCTGTAATATGGACATTTTTCAAGACGTCTGTTTATTTCCCCATGTTCTCTATCTTCCATATCCTTCTCCCCAGTAAACACTGATGCAAAATACTTGTTTAGTATCTCCCCCATCTCCTGCGGTTTTACACATAGGCGGCCTTGCCGATCTTTAAGGGGCCCCATTCTCTCCCTAGGTACCCTTTTGTCCTTAATGTATTTGTAGAATCTCTTTGGATTCTCCTTAACCCTATTTCCCAAAGCTATCTCCTGTCCCGTTTTTGCCTTCCTGATTTCCCTCTTAGGTATACTCCTACTGTCTTTATACCCTTCTGAGCATTCACGCAATCTCTGCTGTCTATACCTGACATATGCCTCCTTGTTTTTCTTGACCAAAACTTCAATTTCTCTCGTCATCCAGCATTCCCCACACCTACCAGCCTTGCTCTTCACTCTAATAGGAGGCCAAAGTCTCTGGACCCTCCTTATTTCATTTTTGAAGGCTTCCTATTTTCCAGCTGTCCCTTTACCTACGAACATCTGCCCCCCAATCAACTTTTGAAAGTTCTTGCCTAATATCGTCAAAATTGGCCTTCCTCCAATTTAGAACTTGAACTTTTAGATCTGGTCTATCCTTTCCCATCACTATTTTAAAACTAATAGAATTATGGTCACTGGCCCCAAAGCTCTCCCCTACTGACACCTTCTCTAGGATGTACATCTCCATGTTGAATCAGAACATCTTCTTGCACACACTTAACAAATTCCTCTCCATCCAAATCCATAACACTACGGCAGTCTCTGTCTATGTTTGAAAAAAGTTAAGATCCCCCATCATAACCACCCTATTACGCTTACAGATAACGGAGATCTCCTTACAAATTTGTTTCTCAATTTTCCGTTGACTATTGGGGATCCATACTACAATCCCAATAAGGTAATCATCCCTTTCTTATTTCTCTGTTCCATCCAAATACCTTCCCTGGACATATTCCCAGGAATATCTTCCCCAAATACAGCTGTAATGTTATCCCTAATCAAAAATACCACTCCCCCTACTCTCCTGCCCACCTTTTTTAATCTTTCCTATAGCATCTATACCCTGGAACATTAAGCTGCCAGTCCTGTCCATCCCTAAGCCACATTCCTGTAATTGCTATGACACTCCAGTTTCATGTGTCCAACCACGCCCTAGATTCACCTGCCTGACCTGTGAGGCCTTTCTGCATTGAAATAAATGCAGTTTAATTTATCAGTCCTACCTTGTTCTGTTTTGTTCCTGCCTGCCCTGACTGTTTGACTTGTTCCTTTTCCCAACTGGACCAATCTCAGACTGATTGCTTTCCTCACTATCTCCCTGTGTCCCACCCTCCCCTTCCTAGTTTAAATCCTCCTGAGCAACTCTAGCAAATCGCTTTGCCAGTATATTAGTCCCCTTCCAATTCAGGTGCAATCTGTCCTTCTTATACAGGTCACGTCTACCCCAGAAGAGATTCCAATGATCCAAATATGTGAATTCTTCTCCCCTCCACCAGCTCCTCAGCCATGCACTCATCTGTTCTATCCTCCTATTCCTACCCTCACTGGCACATGGTACCGGGAGTAATCCAGATATTACTATCCTCGAGAACTTCCTTTTTAAATTCTTGCCTAACTTCCTATATTCTCTCCTCAGAATCTCATCCTTTTCTCTTCCTATGTGGTTAGTTCCAATGTGTACAACAACCTCCTGCTGGTTCCTCTCGCCTTTGAGAATATTCTGCACTTTCTCCAAGATATTTTTGACCCTGGCAACAGGGAGGTAACACACCATTCTGTCTCGCTGTCAGCCAAACCTCTGCCTCTTGACTAGAGAATCCCCTATCACAAACGATTGCTTGGAACCTGACGTACCTCTTGTTATGTTACAATCAGTCTCGCTACCAGAAACCTGGCTGTCAGTGCTGCATTCCCGAGAGTCCGTCACCCCTTACATTTTCCAAAACAGCATACCTGTTTGAGATGGGGATAGCCACAGGATAATCCTGTACTACCTGCCCCCCTCTCCTGCTCTAAAAAAAACTGCTCCAGGGTGACTTAGTACCTATGTTTTATATTTTTAAAGTTTAATCAAGAGACAGATCTCAATAAAAACATATAATCATAAAGGAACGCACTCTATTCACTATTGTAGATTTACAAAATAAACAGTAAAGTTACACGTTATAAAGCCACTTAGCTGCTCCCCTTCTGTGAGCTTTCCCACATGGGTTTTTCCAAAGGTCAGCTGTAAATTTTGCTGTTTGTTAAATTTTTCTTATATGATTCCGATGTCCAGAGATACTTGAAATCAAACAGCAGAACAGTCAGTTGTGCAAGTTCACTGCTGGGTCAGACAGTAGTGCAGGTTTATTATTCCAGTTGATTCATTTCCCATATGGTCACTGCCTTCGTCTGTCTTCCGTCTTTTATTGATTTTTCTTTTAATTATAGCAACTCTGCAGCTTTTTGCTGTGGATTTTTCCTAGTTGTTTTGCCTTTTTATACAAATAGATTATATTTGGCTTGAGATTATGTTCTAAAATAGTTATGTCTTTTTTTAATCTCCTTTGCAATTCTGTTGGGAAGTATCCACTACTTAATGGTATTGCTTTGTAACCAAACAGAGATAATTTCTAATCTGCACTTATTGCACATCATTGAATTCACAATTTTGACTTCTCTTTCTGCTTCTTCGTTCAACTGAAGGTGAAGGACTTGTCACCCAGTTGATGCCCGCCTCCAAAATGAACTTCCCAAAATCCTTGTTCACAAGTTGAGGTCCACTGTCGATACTAATTTCTCCAGGAAACAGTGTACCGCAAAGATCCTTTTCAGTGCCCTAACCATCGACTCTGCCATAGTTAAATGAAGTCTTGCCACTTCATTCAAATAACAATCGGCTAGAAGTAAGTACATCTATCTTCTAAAATTCAAAATACGCTGCCAGTCTTCTTCATAACCTTTTCTGGAAATCTTGACAAAATCATTGGCTCTGTTGGCACTTAGTTACGTATGGCACACAGCTGACATAACAAAAGGTAATCATATTTGCCTTTCAGAGTACAAGGTCACCACACAATGTCTTCTAGTTACCCGTTTCTGTATCGTCTCAATGGTTGCAATATTCTTTTTATACTGTTCTACCACCCTACTTCTAAATTAATTGCATTAATAATTTGTGAACTTGCAAGATTATTTCAAACAACTTCAACGAGGGTACAATTTTTTCCTGAGGACTTTTCTTGGGACTTTGAGGGCTACTTTTTGGTTTTGAGGGCTTCCTTTTCATTTTCATTAATTCATATATTAGGTGACTTGGTCATGTCGTGAACACAAATACTACTGTATGCACGTAGATATTAAGGGTTTTGGATTATATGCAAGTAGAAAACAGAATCAGATAATTTTATCAATATCCTCAATACTGATCAAAGTTCCATTAATCCTGAAGCTGCAATACCACAACAAAGAAAACATTAACTTCCTAGACAGCACTCCATTTAACTTTCTTTGCATCAAAATAACTGATACATAAAATGCCATCATCCAAAATTCACCTTTTCCCACATAGGTCCAACCAAAGAGGTTATTAAATAATATTATGGTATATGGGATTGGAGGAAATAAAACAGTATAGATTGAGAATCGGTTCAAGAAAGAAAGCAGAAAGTAAGAATAAATGGACCATTCTCAGATTATCAGGCTGGTACTAATGGGATACCTTTGTCAGTGCTACATCCACAACTGTTCACAGTCTACATAAATGATTTTGGTGTGGGGACCAATTGTAATGTTCCCGTATTTGCTGATTACTCTTGGTGGAAAGTTATGCTGTGAGAAGGGTTTAAGATGACTTGGACAGGCTACTTGAATGGGCCACAACATGTCAGGCAGGATATAATGTGGCTACATGTGAAGTTCTCCACTTTGGTAGAAAAAGCAGAAAAGTAGAATATTTGTTGAAAGGGGAGAGGCTGAAGATACTTGCTGCTGATGTGGTTGTCTTGGACTGCATATGTGTCCATCCAGTCCCATATACTGCAGCTGCAATAATAACCTATCCTGCCACCTTATGCATTATTTAAATTCATTTTGTCTTAATTTATTTTAATTAATAAAACTTATCTCCTAACAAGCTTTACTTATGCTAGTAAAGCATGCAGCAAGCTATGTGAAAGGCTAATGGAATGTTGGCCTTTACCACAACTGGGCTTCAGCTGAGGAGTAGTGAGGTCTTGCTTTAATTGTACAGATGCTTGATTGGACTGCACCTGGAGTAGTACATGCAGTTTTGGTTTCTTTATCAGGAAGGGCTGTTGAGACTGGGCAACAAAGGTGCACCAGACTGGTTTTGAGGATGGCAGGACGGACCTACAGAGAAATTGGGCAAATTGAATCTACATTCCCTAGAGTACAAAACACTTAAAGGGATTGATATGGTACACGTGGGTAGGTTGTTTTCCCTCATTGGGAAACCACGGGACATGATTTAAAAATAAGGGGATATAGTTTAGTACTGAGAATAAAAGAGTTTTGTTTTAATTTGGAGAGTTGAAAATCTTCAGAATTCTCCACACCAGAGGGCTGTGGAAGCTCAGTCTATGAGTATGTTTAAAAGAGAGTTTGATAAATTTATGATTTCCAACAACATAAAGAGTTATGGGGATAATTTGGGTAAAGCGCTTTGAAATAAAAACATGGAGGTCAATTTGTAGTTGTAATGTCACTGGGCTAGTAATCCAGGACTCCAGGTTAATGTACTGGGCACATTGGCATTCGTACCCAAGTGCCAGATGGAAAAATTTGAATTCAACAAAAATCTGGAATTAAAGTTAGCCTAATAGTGACTGTGTAACTACAATGTCAATTGTCATTTATGACAATGTATTTCTTCTTGGGAAGTGGATGTTGCTGGCTTGGCCTTTTGTTGTCCATCACTAATTGCTGCTTGCATTGATTGGTTTGCTAGGGCCATGTCAGAGGGCAGTTGAGAGTCGACGACGTTGCAGTGGGTCTGGAGTCAGATATAAGCCAAACATGACAAATTTCCTTGCCTAAAGACCACTAGTGAACGAGACAGAGTTTTACAACAATCGACAGTGGTTACATGGGTCACCATTAGGTTAGTTTTTAATTCCACATATTCACTGATTCAAATTTCATCATCTGCCATGGTAGAATTCAAACCCGTTCCCCAGAGTATTAGCCTGAATTTCTGAATTACTAGTTCCGTGATACAACCACTATGCCACCAATTCCCCCTTAAAATCCCATCTGGTTCAATTTAGGTAAGGAAATCCATCCTGCTTACGTAACCTGGCTGACTTGTGTCTCCAGACCCACAGCAACATGAATGGCTCTTAACTGCCTTCTCGGCAATAAATGCTGGCATAGCCAACGATGTCGACACACCCTTCGAACAGAAAAGGTTGGGAAATGCATGTGTCCAAAGGGACATGGGTGGCCTTCTCTACGACCCACCTAAAGTTAGCAAGCAGGTGCAATATCCAATTAGGAAGGCAAACAGATTGTTGGCATTCATTTCAAGTACATTCGAGTACAGGAGTTACTGCAGTTGTATTGCACCTTGCCAAGACCACACATGCAGTATTGTGTACAGTTTTGGTTTGTTTACTTAAGAAAGGAGATACTTGCAAAAGGGAGAGTTCAAACGAGGTTCACCAGATTAATTCATGGGATGATGAGACGGTCTTCTGAGGAGAGACTGTGGAAAGTGGGTTCATATTCTGTAAGGTTTTCAAAAATGAATGGTGACCTCATTGAAACTTACAGAATTGTTACATGATGCAACAGGGTGGATGTAGATAGACTGACTGGCTGGAAATGTGCTAAAACAAGGGGACATAATTGCAGGATAAGAGGCAGGCCGTTTAAGACTGAGATGAGGAAGAACTTCTTCATTCAGAGGTGGTGAATTCTCTACTCCAAAGGGATAATGGAAGCTCAATCACTGATCATGCTCAAGATAGAAGTTAATTGATTTCTGGAGGCTAATGGATTAAGAGATATGGAGATATTCTAAGAAAGCGGCATTGAGGTAGCAGACAAACCATGACCTAACTGTACGGCAAGACAGGCTCGGTAACCTACTCCTATTCCTAGTTTCTATGTGTAATAACAAAATATTATCCCTCATCTTATAAATCAATTGGCCTATAAAAGCAGCTTAAGACCCTATTCACACGAGCGATAGCTTCAAGCCATGGCTCATGGATATTTAGAGATCAATGCACTATAATGCCAAGATCTTTTTAAATACTTCCCTCAAAACGGTGTATGTTGGACATTTGCCTTGCCCATGTGCACAAGAAATTTCCTCTTGGAGAGGAATTACTCTTCAGAATTCTCTATCCCCATGAGCAATCAAGATCAGGTCATTGAATATACTCAAGAAAACATTTGTCAACCATGAAGCCAATTCACCGAACACGCATAAGATTGTCGACAGCTTCATGCAGACCACTTAACACTTACATAAGTCTTAACATCATGTGTAATTGCCCAGATTATATCCTAAACAACTACATCCAAATTATTAATAAAAACCAGGAAAGATCTGCAAAACATGCAGGATGGAATTGCAAGTTTATTCCAATAGTATTTTTCAAAATGGATACAAGTGCACTAAGGCTCCACTCATCATACAAAACCCACCAACAAAAAACCTTAATCAGAAAAACAAATCTAAATCAATCTAAACAGTCTCTGTTTTTGTTTTAATTTGTTCTGGGATGTTACTGGTTAAACCAGCATTTATTGTCACATGTAGGTTAGTCCGGGAAAGGATGGCAGATTTCCTTCCCTAAAGGGCATTAGCGCACTGGATGGGTTCTTACAAAAATCAACATGGCTGCCATTAGGCTAGCTTTTAATTCAAGATTTTACTGAATTCAAATTGCACCATCTGCCATGGTGGGATTAAAAATGTCTCCAGACCATCAAAACAGCAAGAACTGCAGATGCTGGAGTCAGAGACAACAAAGTGTGGAGCTGGAGGAACACAGCAGGCCAGACAGCATCAGAGGAACAGGAAAGCTGACGTTTCAGGTCAGGACCCTTCCCCGAAACGTCAGCTTTCCTGTTCCTCTGATGCTGCCTGGCCTGCTGTGTTCCTCCAGTTCCACACTTTGTTATCCCCAGAACATTAGCATGGATTTCTAAAATACAGTCCAGTGACATTATCACTACACCACCACCACCTCATATCAAGTAAAGAACAATGGTGCCACCTGCAGGTGCTCACTAGTCATTGATCTGAAACAACAAAATCCATCTGTGACTGTTTCTAGCCTACACTCGGCTGGGATTTCTCAAACTAGCTCCTTATATTAGCACTAATACCAGAGACTTTGATATTGCAGAGAAACATCTTGTGTTGTGCCTCACCAAGAGGATTTTTTAAGAAGTCAAAGCAGGCAACACTAAGCTACCCTCATCTGATACCTTAGTGACTTCTTCAAAGTAGTACAATTAAATTTATAAGACACAACCTCCTTTTGCACCAGTAATGAATTCTCTCATGCATCTGCCCCGTGCCTAATGTCAAATTAATGAACTGATAAATAGCAATACAGTTCATCTAGGAATCTTTTATCTTTCAAAGTTGGGAACTATATTAGCCTCTTCCATTATATGGGAACGGTCCAAAAGTTCAATGATTTATTTAAAAATACAGGTTGGGGGCTCACATATGTTCCAGTAGATATGTCCCATCTTCCAAAGGATCCTCGGATGGTAATCATCCAACCCAGTTGCTTTATTTTTATGCTTTTTATTCTATTAGTATGGATGGGAGAGATATCAGTTTTATTTTTCTCCTGTTTGGTCTCTAAGCAGGGAATTTTTGTTTAAAGTTGTATCTTCTCCATTTTTTGCAATAGTCTGTGATTTCTCCAAATCCTCAGTTTGTTATCTCCAATACAAAAGTCACTAGCAACTAACTCACTTTAGGGCTAAAACAGAAGTATGGTTTATTCATGTATTCAAACCTGGGATGCTTGTCACAACACAAATACATATACAAAGGAAGGGGAAAATATTTTAAAATTAAAAATAATTTTTTTTGGTTGTTCGTGGGAATGAGAGTGTCACTGACAGGACCAGCATTTTTGGCCATCCCTAAGTGCCCTATAGAAGGTGGTGATGAACTGACTCTTGAACTGCTGTAGCCCTGGGGCTTTAGGGTTACCTACAATGCTGCTAGGGAGGGAGTACCAGGATACCTGTATTTATCTACATGCAGTGAAGGTGCAATATAATTCCAAGTCAGGATGCTGTGGTTTCAAGGGGAACTTGCAGGCCATGTTCCCATGCATCTGTTGCCCTTGACATTGCGGTTACGGGTTTGGAAGCTGCTGTCAAAGAAGGTTTAGTGAGTAATTGCAGTGTATCTTGAAAATGGTACACATTGCTGCCAGTATGTGTCGTGTTGAAGGAAAGAAATTTTGAACATCGTACTGGATGGGGTGTCAATCAAGCAGGATGCTTTGACCTAGATGGTGTTGAGCTTGAATGTGGTTGGAGTGACACCCATTCAGGCAAGTGAAGAGTACCTCCTCACATTAGTGAATTGTGCCTTGCAGATAGCATACAGATGTGTTTTTATAATTATCGATTTTAAGTTGCCAGATCACCATTACCCAGACGGCTTTGTATTTTAGTTATTTAATTTCACTCAAATTTCACTAATTGAGATGGTGGGGTTTGTCCCCAAGGCATTTGCCTAGCCATCTGGATTACAACTGCAATAACAACACCACTATTTCACTATCTGTTCCTGTTATGTTGTTGTTTCTTAAGTTTAAAACATGCTGTAAACTTTTGTTACAAACAACTGTACAATGCAGTGGCTTTCAAACAGTGTGCCATGAGAACTGTCCAAGGTGATTTTTTAGCTTGTTGTATGTACTGTGTTGAAAATCTCTCTAGTAAGACTGTAACCATAGTAAATGCAAGTAAATGTACTGTTTATGAGCAATTCAGCTGATAAAAGTGGGTGTGCCATGGAACTGTTTGTTTCATTGACTTGTGCCATGTTTCTGAAAAGTTTGGGAACCATTGATATACTGTATTTACTGACAGTATCTAAATTTGACTCTAAAATTAACTCCAAAAATATGCTAAAAGTGCTTAATTACAAAACCAAAACATATGTTTGATTATATTGATTTAAAGGATAATAATGGATGAAAGTGTTTTTTTTTAGCTCAATTAGGTTACCTGGGAATTTATTTCAAATTGTCAACTGTATGAAAGCGGGGCCTGGAGTAGTAATCCTATATTTATCTTTTAATAGTTCAAACACATGTCTCCAGGTTGTGCACCAATTGAATTTAAAGTAATACACCAGATTGAATTTTTGAATACGCTAGACACATTTAGGATCAGCTCTCCGAGGTATCCCTTCCATACTGGAAATTTCAAGTCCCTCCATTCCTTCCTGATGACTCGGATTCCTAGCACAAGAGATCAGACATAGCTGTTCTCTGCAGTTTCAAATTTTTGACAACCAGAATAGGTTGCAGTTTTCAAGATGTTGTCTGTCCACAACAAAAAGTACAACAATGTCTCTGATTTGGCTTTGCAGTTCAACATTCTATTACTGTCTTTTTTTTATTGCTATACTTAGTTCGAAATGCTTAAGTCTAATCTAGGAACATCAATCTCAATGTCATCTTTAGATAATTCAATACTATTTATCAAATATGTACATCATATATTTTTCTTTTGAGTATGTAAATAATCTCGTCAACAACAAATTTCGTTGGTCAGTGCCTACCTTCTTCTGGAGTTTCAAATCATTCGGCTAGCTCAAGGCTGCCATCATCGTTTGGTATAAGCTTTACATAAATGGCCTGGATTCAGAAAACTTAAGCAAAGTACAAAGCAGTAGTGAGCCCCAGCAGTAAGCCCAATCAGCACTTCATACCAGCCTAAAAGATTTCTCCAATCCAAGCTCATCATTACCTAACTTTGAGTCAGTTTGTTTTTAAATGCATTCTCAGGATTTCATTAGATTGTCTTGAAATTAACAAATCACTTTATTTAACTATTTTTACATGAAGAAAAGCAAGACTAACAAATCTGTATTTACATCAAGGACACCAGAATAGAACAGGACGAGATAATGATATCCTTCAACGTAACAGCACTATTTACATCCATGGACAAATCAGGAAGGCAGGCACCCCACGACACCAACAGCATCAACAAGGACAGCACCCTGAAACTGCTGGATCTGTGCCTCACAATCCACTTCACCTTCAATGACCATCTAGTCAAACAAATCAAAGGAACACCAATGGGATCCCCAATATCAGGACTGATTGTAGAAGTGGTAATGCAAAAGGTTAGAATGGACAGCGCTCCCCACTATACAACCCAAATTCTGGTTCTGCTATGTAAATGACACCTTCATGATTATCAAACGCACAAAACTGGAAGAAACCAGCCACATAAACAACATTCTCACCAGAATAAAATTCAAAAAGAAGAAGAGAAAAATAACCGACTACCCTTCCTAGACTTAATGGTAGAATGCAAAAACAACAGGGAACTCCAGACTTGTGTAGACAGGAAGACCACACATACGAACTAGATATTTAATTACACCAGCAAAACATTCCCAAAACCCATAAGTGGAGCTGCATCAGGACATTATTCAAACGAGCCACAACACACTGCAGCAACCTGGAATTGTGCAAAGCAGAACACCAGTTTTTAAAAGGAATGGATACCCAAAAAGCACTGCCGTTACCTCCGCGACAGACACAAGACGACACAACACGGTCAGACACACTAGTCACTCTACTGTACATCAGCGACATATCAGAGATGACCACAAGATGACTCAGACCCTTAGGTATCAGGATAGCCCACAAACCAACAACCACCCTGCACCAGCTACTGACGAACACAAAGGATCCCACACCCACAACCAATAAAACTAACGTAATATACAAAATACCATGCAAGGCCTGTGAGAAACATTACACAGGCCAAACTGGAAGAAAACTGACAATAAGGATACACTAACATCAACTAGATACCAAGAAATACGACCAATTCTCACTGGTCTCAGTATACACGGACAAAGAAGGACACGAATTTGACTGGGACAACACATCCATAATAGCATAAGCCAAACAGAGACATGCCAGTGAATTCCTAGAGACCTGGCATTCCAAGCGAAACTCCATCAACAAACACATTGAACTAGACCCAATATACAAACCATTGAAAAACAACCGAAAGTGATGCCAATCACCCCAGCAAACCGAGGCATATAAATAACAAGCGGGACAAAACACCAACACTTCACCGGAGCGACACTGATGATGTTACCTAACAGGGTGACGAAACGTCTGCAATCAAACACACTGGCTCGGCGAGTAAGTCTACAACCAATTAACCAAGTCTAGCCATTTAAGAGATACACCAATGTAGGCTTGGCAAACCCAATTAAGACTCATTTTATTTCAAATCAAATACTGCATGCCCTCTGTTATAATGCTCTGGAAAAATGGTTAAATAAAGGCACAGGTACTGACACATCAGGGTCTAGCATCACTTCAAATATTATAGAAATTAGACAGCAATTCAACGCTCATCTCAGTTTTCTGGCCTGAAAACATGAATTGCAAGATGGATGAGGGTAATGCTTTTGCTATAGTCTGCTTAGACCTTAGAAAGGCTTTGGATAAGGTCCCACATCGGAAACTAAAAGCAAAGGGAAGAGCCCATGGGAGCCAAGGAAACTTGGCAAATTTGAACCAGAATTAGCTGAGTGTCTGTGGAGTAATTTTGTAACTGGTAGTCTGTATCAGTAGGGTCCCACAGGGGTCAGGGTTGGGGCCCCCCTTGTTTGTGCTTTCTATGTGATTTAAACTTGAATATAGGAGGGTAGATCACTTCACAAATGATACAAGTATTGTTGGGGTGATAAACAGTGAGGAGGGTAACACCAGATTACAAGAGGATATAAATGGCCTCATCAGATAGGATGATCATCATAGATCATAGAATCCCTACAGTTTGGAAACAGGCCCTTCAGCCCAACAAGTCCATGCCGACCCTCAGAGAATCCCAACCAGACCCACCCAATCTACATATCCCTGAACACTATGTGCAATTTAGCATGGCCAATTTACCTAACCTGCACATCTTTGGAGTGTGGAAGGATACTGGAGCACCTGGAGGAAACCCACGCAGACACAGGGAGAACGTGCAAACTCCACACAGACAGTCGCCCGAGGGTGGAATTAAACCCAGGTTGCTGGCGCTGTGAGGCAGCAGTGCTAGCCACTGAGCCACCGTGCCGCCCCACAAGAGGATACAGATGGCCTCATCAGATGGGATGACCAGCAGCAAACATAATTGTATCCGAATAAAATGTGGAGTAATGCAGTTGGGCAGGACAAAAAAGGCAAGGAATACATGATGAATGGCAGGATCCTGGGAAGCACCTAGAAGCAGGAAGGTTACGTTGGAACTGTATGTAACATTGGTTAGGCCACAGCTAAAGTATTGTGCTCAGTTCCGAAATCCACATTATAGGATGACTATGATAGTACGAGAGAGGGTGCAGAGATTTATCAGGGTGTTGCCAGGTTGGAGAACTTCAGTTATAAAAGAGAAATTGGACAGACTGGGGTTGTTTTCCTTAGAAAAGATTAACAGAGAACATGATTGAAATGTATAAAATTATGAGGGGCAGAGATAGGGTAGACTGGAAGAATCCTTTCCCCTTGCTGGAAGGATCAATAACCATGGGGCACAGATTTAAGGTAAGGGGCAGAATGCTTAGAAGAGATAAGAGGAAAACTTTTTCATCCAGAGGGTAGTGAGTATCTGTAACTCACTGCCTGCAAGAGCGGTGGAGGAAAAAACCCTCATAACACTGAGGAAGAATTCAGATATGCACTTGCAATGCCAAGGCATACTTCGCTATGGGCCAAGTGCTGGAAAATGGGATTACAATAGTTAGATGGTTGTTTTTGGCTGGCACAGACTCGATGGGCCGAAGAGTCATTTGTGCTGTAAATCTCTATGACTCTAAGACTATGATGAGGGAATTTCAGAGTGATTTTCATAAATAGAGAATTCATTAGGATTATCAATAGAACTGGATAACATTTCAGCAAAAACAGCAGACTCCTTTTGTGGCCATACAACCTTGGTCAATTAATGATAAAACGAGACTTCCAAAGCTAACTTTCACAATGAGGTTTACTCACATATCTCAGTCACAGTTTCCAATCCTTAAATTTGGTCATTCCTTTATGTTTTCATTCTTCAGCTTCAGGATTCTAAAGTTCAATATTTGTTCCCACAATCTAGATTGCTATCTACTTTTCAATCTTCTAGAAAATTACTGAAATAGTGAGATACGGAGGCCAATAGTTGCTCTATTCTTCTTGTAGATAAGCACGTGCTGTAATGGGAAAGAGATAGTTATGAATAATCAGTCATTCGATTTGTTATAAAAAACAAACCAAACACAGTAAAAACAAAGTATGCTAAGAGTAACTGAGTGGTTAAAAGACATCTCAATTATAGTTTTATGCTTCACTCTACAGTACTTATTTGTTCAGAAAAAAATTAGAACAAATTAATTTCAAACGTTGAGCTCACGATACCAGCATTAGGCCAGATGTGCCAACAGCTGCTTACACCTGCTGGAACTTCATGCTGATATGAATAATAGTCACTTCAGAACACCATCCATAGAAGTGTAAACACCTGATAAAGTGTTAATGATGCCAAATAATTAACGGAAAGGGAAAGAAGATGGTTAATAGCTATTAATAAAATTTAAATAGATTCAAAGCTAAACTTGAAAATTAAATATTCAACCACTGTATTAAAAATCTATTAGCATTAGACAAGGTAAAACATCTGACATTTTTTCACCTCCCATCACCTGAAACAATAACTACTAAAAGAGAGGCCTCAGTGCAGAATAAAAAAAAGAGAAAAGTCCTGAAAAATATATGGCGTAATGATAATCCATCCCTTGAAACTGAAAGATCCAAGACGTGTAAACAAGCAGACATAGCCCTTTCTGCTGGGATGCCACAATCAAGCCAGGGTGCACTTAGCATCAAGGTGTAATTGATGGCCCTAACATGTGGTGATCCCACTCATGATTCCACACAATTTGTGCACCACTCTCTCCCAGCCTGATCCTGGGGTTCTGGGGGCTGGGAGAAAGAATAGTATAAGACTACAGGCCTTATAACAAATCTCTAACATGTCAAAAGCATCAGCTCTATTCCAATGCCAGCAATAACTCATTCACAATAAGTGGGAGTGCAGAAGGCTGAGCCAGGACAGCCGATCCATTACTGGATCTTCTCTTCAATGGGAGCCTTCGAAGCCTTTTGAAAAAGGTAGCTGCCATGGTTTCGATATGGAGGTGACAGAGGTTACAGAGTTTCCATCTAGGCAATGTTTAATGCTCTCACCAGAGGGCAGGTATTCTTGGATTGAATGAATAACCAGAGTCAGGTAAATTGTGAATGGTATGGCAACTTCCACACAGACTTGGTCAACACCAGTCTCATTTCTAGAAGCACCTGTTTCAGAATTCCCACTCAAGTCATTGGAAGATAAGTCATCAAGAAGCACTTGTTAACAAGTTTCTTGGACACCCAAATCTCTGGAGAACAATGCACAGAATCTTGCAAATTACTGAATCAAAGTTTTGAGCAGGCCGATAAATGCAATTAAGAGGTTCTGTCATTCTCAACATTTTCCTTTGATTTTTCCCGGCGTCAAAGACCCATGGCAGAGGTTCCTCTGGGAGGTCCAAGGCCACAGTAAGTTTCTGGCAGAAGTAGGTGATCAGAAGAATATGCATCAGGATGTTGCTTGTTATGGACAACAGAGAAATATCTTGACACTTTTCATAGCGTGATTAGTCTCACTTGTTAAACGTAGCTACAACTATCATATTCCTGAAATTGCCAGGCGTTGGGGACAAAGGTAGAAATGGCAGCAAGTGTTCGACAACAGTCTTTAAGTCAACAGAAGTCCTAGTGATGAGCTGTTGTTGTCACCACACTCCTATACTTTAGTACACACAATTATACTGCCTTGAAGCATTCTCTAGATCCATGAACAAAAGTTTGTATCCTTAAAGCATCCAACTCCAACAAAATCAACTAAAATTGCCCAGACACTGCAGCTGATTAGCTGAATGGTGTTCCCCCTACCAGGTTTTGTTTTCTCAGCTCCCAAATGGCCAACGTTTCAGACAAGAACAAAAACAAATGCTTAAAAAGCACACAAGCTATACTTAGATTTAGATTTTATTGTCACATGTGCTCAAGTACAGGGTACAAGAGTATAGTGAAAAGTGTACAATGTCACTTCACATAGGTGCTTTGTACCTGAGATAGCACTACATATAAAATCTTAGTTACAGAAGTAAAAAAATACATTCAAAAGTTTAGACTAGCAATGACTTTAATGATTGGATGGAGCTTGCGACTAATTGTTCAAAATATTGACTTGTCCATCAAGCTCAATCATGTTTCAAGTTCAAACATCTTAAAAAGGAAGTGCAGTAGCAATGAAGAAAAAGGAAAATCTTGCACGTTGGATTCCATTTCCTGCCGACGTACCCAAATATCTGCAAGGTTGAGAATCAGTCTGTTCAGCCACATGAAGACCCAAAATAGAAACTCGCAACCCTGTGTAGATGTCATCGTCAAATTGAGTTCCGGCAGACGGCAAACAATAAACGGGCTACCTTGTACCCAGAGTCTAGGCTATTGAATCTGTGAATTTGCAAAGAGAAAGTACTCATGTGCTGCATTCATAATGTGGAAGAGCTACAATAAATGCATTTGACAATGTTTTTAAAACTACAAAGTATTACAGAATACACTGCTTATTTGAAGCCATTTAACAGTATTCTCTAATACTGTATACAATACAGCAACACATCAAAAAAAGACAGCATTAAAGCAAACTCAGGGATACACAAAGCAGGTTCAAGTAAAGTTACTTGTGCAGTATTTAGTATCATGTTGGCAAAGAGCAGATAGCAAGAAAAAAAAGCACCTTAAACATCTTAGAAACAACATGAAGCACTTTGTAAAATCATGTACATATGTTAACTGATTTTGATACTGGTTGTGAGGAGAAAGCTATTCAGACTATCTGCATTTCTACAATTATTAGATCATCAGCAATCAATAAGAACGTTAGCATCTTTACCTCAGTTATATTCCAACTTGTCCATATTTAAGTCCTATGAAGATATACAACTACTCCACCTTCACAAGACTGAGTCAACTTCCAAAGCAAAGGGCAGAACACCTTATAGGGGTCTCAGCAACGCGGACTATGGCAAGATTTGAGGCAGAATTGGGCAAGGAGTCCAAATAAGCTCAAATTGATGTCAGAAGCGTATCACGTGTCATCTTTTATCCTTTTGCTGAGCGGCATGGCAAGTTTCTCACTAGACAGTGACAAGTTGCCAATTAAGGAAATTATCAACTGCTAAATAACATCCCAACTCACCTCATTAATATTTAGCTCTTGTCTTACTAAGAACCCCAAACAAGCTACATATAGAGAAATCCTGACATAGAAATCGGAGCGGGTACCTGGCAACTTCAGTTCACCACATGCTCCAAAGAACTTCCAGTTGGACAGCAGGAACCAACACTTCAAGACATGTTCTATGGGCACTGGCCACATGCACCCTACATCCATGAAGACTGGCATACGATGTATGCCTGCTTTTAAGAACTCCATGGCAAATCTCCAATCCACTTATAGCATGCTTCTGCACTTCAATGCTGCACCAGCAGCTATCAGTGTAGCTCTACTGCTAGGACATTGGATGCTCAGACACAGGCACCCAGTTTGTATGCTGGACCAGGGTGCACCCCCAGGCTCTTCGCTCCTTGTCATAGTACTCAGTGACTGAGCCAAAATGGATGCTCACATCATCCTTGCCTTGCACCACTTTTGTGTGCTTTGCCCCCTCATCCAGAGTTATGAGGATCATATTACTTCTGTCTTGCTGTGCTGTTTAGCATCCACAGAAATACACGAAATTTATCAGAGTTGTCATCAGATCTCAGTCAAGACAAGGCGAATAGCCTTTGCTCAGGGGGGTCCTCGCACAGTAAGTCAAGGACAGCCTTTGATACCAATTCAGGAGTTTGGACACTGTCAGTCAGCCACTCGAGGTGGTCAATGTCAGGATATTCTCCACTGAAGGGGTGAGGAGCTAAATGTCGGGCTGTCCACCACCCATCTTGACTCTTCCTGCATTCCTAGAAGCTGTTTTCCTTCCAGAATGGACATGAGGGGCATGGAGACTTGTTTGATTAGATACAGTGAGAAAACTCGCTCAGGGTCATGGCAAAATACCCACCAAAAAAATCTGACGCACCTCACAGTCAGCCAAAAGATGTGAGACCGAGTCCATAGACTCCGTTTCTCTCTCCACAGTCACTGCCAGACTTGCTGAGTTTTGCCAGTTATGTATTTCAGATTTCCAACATCCACAACAAATTGCTGGCATATGCCAAATAATATTCTGTGAGAATGTTACGGTTCTTCCTCCTTTCTGTTCTCGATTCCAATATTTCACATTCAAATGCATTTTGCTCTTTTTCATGTCAAACATCTCTCATGATCCTGCTGTTATTGGTCACTTTATGGGCATGACAGCACCTCCAACAATGGGACTGCATGGTAACTTCTGCAGTCTTTCATCCTTGGTCCCCTCCTGCTTCACCATTTCTCTCATACTTGCCCTAGTAACATCATCTGATAGGACACCGCTCAGTCTTACCATTGAATCTTCCACTGGACTTCAAAGCATTTTCTGTTCCCTGCAATTGTTTTACTGATATATAGATGTATGAGAGCCAAAACTTCAATCAGCAAAACTACATTTACAAGCTACTGCTGTTACCTCTCAATCTCCTGGAACCTCATCCTATGCTTTGAGATTTGTAAACTTATTATGCCTTTGAGCTCAAGCTTAGCAGCCATCCTTTCCCACCCATGGTTTATTCTCCAAGGTTCAATGGTATGACTGAGTTTAACATCAAAGTTAGACTCAAACATTTACCAAGTCCTCAAAGATCTGGGATTCTCTTCAGCAATTACAATAAGACATTTATGCCTTAAGGAACGGGGTCATGATGTTCACCATCAAATGCCCCAGAGTCTGCTCACCCAACTTCAAAACGTTCTCCAGTTACACAGGTGCCCAATTTCTCAGTAATTGGTTTAATCTCAGAACTGTTCCAAAGAGTAGTAGCACTGCATCGAAACACGGGCAATGTTTCTCTTTCCACAGATGCTACTAGTCCCACTAACTTTCTCCAGTGTTTTCAGTTTATATTTTGGATCTCCAGAATTTGTAATACTTTGCTTCTACTTGAGCTTTAGAGGAAGTTCAGCCTCACAGGTGGAAAAGCACGAACAGGTCCAAGGCCCAACCATCTTCAGCTGCTTCACTAATGACTTCCCACCCCATTACAAGGTCAGAAGTATGCATTTCCACTTGCACAACGTTCAGTACCATTCATGACTCTTTAGATACCGAAGTAGTCCATGGCCAAGTGTAGCAAGGTCTAAATTACATCCGAGTTGGAGCTGACAGTAGCAAGTAACATTCATGCCACACAAGTACCGGGCAATGACCATCTCCAACGAGAGAATCTAACCAACTGCCATGGCATTCAATGGCATTTGCTTTACCAAATCCCCCACTTCAATGTCCGGGGGTTTACCACTGACCAGAAACTTAAGTCAACTACCCGTACAAATATTGTGCGAAGATTTTTGTGGTAGTGTCCCTAATTTTGAGCCAGGAGGCTCAGGTTCAAAACCCATCTGCTCCACAGATGTGTAAATAACTTCTATGAACAGTATGGGCTTGAAAATGTTTATAAATATTGTGGCTACAAGATTAGATCTTGGAATTTGCCATTATCAACATCCGGGGCATTACCATTTACCAGAAAGTCAACTGGACTTGCCACATAAACACTGTGGCTACAAGAGTAGGTCAGAGGCTAGGAATACTGTGGCGAGTAATTCACCTCCTGATTCCTGAAAGGCTGCTCATCATTTACAAGTCAGGCACACTTACTACTTGCCTGGGTGGATGCAGCGCCAACAGAACTCAAGACGACTGACACCATCCAGGACAAAGCAGCCCACTTGATATGGCACTGCATCACAAACATCCACCCCAATACCTCGGAGTTTCAGTAGTAGCAGTGTGTGTAATCTACAAGATGCGCGGCAAAAATTCACCAAAAAATCCTTAGGTGGCACCTACCAAACTCTCAACCACTTCAGTTGGTAGGGGGGTGGTGATGGCCTAGTGGTATAATCGCTGGACTCTTAATCCGGAGACCCAGATAACATTCTGGGGACCCGGGTTTGAATCCCGTCAGCATATGGTGAAATTTGAATTCAATAAATATCTAGGATTAAAAGTCTAATGACGACTGTGAATCCATTGTTGATTGTCAGGAAAAACCCATTTGGTTCACTAATGTCCTTTAGGGAAAGAAACTGCCATCCTTACCTGGTTTGGTGAGTCCAGACCCACATCAATGTGGTTGACTCTTAACTGCCCTCTGAGTAATTAGGGATGGGCAATAAATGCTGCCTAGCCAGCAACACTTCAACCTGTGAATGAATAAAAGGAATCTAGGAAAACAAGGGCTGCAGCCACATGGGACACCATCACCTGCAAGTTCCCCTCCAAGCGACTCACCATCCTGAATTGGGAATGTAATCGCCACTCCTACACTGTTGCTGGGTCCAAATCCTGCAATTCCCTCTCTAACAGCATTGTGGGTCTACAGCAAGTGGACTGCAGCAGATCAAGAAGGCAATTCACCACCGATTTCCCAATGGCATCTAGGGACAGGCAATAAATGCTGGTCAGCCAGCAATACCTATGTCCCACAAATGAAGAAAAAAAAATTTGGAGAAATACTAACAGCACAGGTTCAATTGCTGTATTGGTTGAGGTCACCATCAAGGTCAGGCTTCTCAGCTTTACCCTTTGTGGAAGGCATGAGGACTCTCAGGTTTAACTCGGTATCAGTCTCAAGAGACAGCAGTCTATGATGCTCCGAGATCATGGTGACTTTCATTCACTTCACTTTGATCTGAAGGTGCAAGTGGCCTTGACGGAAGACTGATCCATGAATGGACAAAAGAAGCAGTCTGATCTTTCAGAAATAAAAAGGACTAACCTACTTGCATGTGCTGCACAATAGAGTAAATTATTAACCACAGAATCCTAGTTCACAAAACCACGTACAAGGTGAGTGTAGTTTAAGTTCATAGGACTGAAATATGCAAAAAATACTGATATTCAAGATGCATTCCTAAAGATTTTTCAATTCAATGCTCAGCAAAAGAAAATTCAATACATCTATTAATATTTATACTAAATGCATCTAACTGAAACCCAGTCAATCACGATCAATGTATTTCACTTTGACCCACTGTCAAGGGATACCTGGGTTGCAATTCTGTAGGAGAGAATTACTTTGCTGAGCCAAATGCATCATGGATCACACAAATAAAAAAAAAACTGCACGAAAAACAAGTACTACTCTGCAATAAACACCGCGCTGTTAAACAAATAAGACGTGTATAGTTCTGGCTACCCTGTTGTAGGAAGGATATTATTAAATTGGAGAGGGTACAGAAAAGACTTACTGGGACTGGAGGATTTGGGTAATAACAGAGGCTGGATAGACTGTGACCTTTCTTTACTGGAGTGTAGGAGGTCGAGGGGTCACGTTAGAGGTTTATAAAATCATGAGGGTCCCAGATAAGGTGAATAGGAATGGTCTTTTCCCTAGAGTAGGTGAGTTCAAAGGGTGAGAGGAGAAAGATTTTAAAAAGACCTCAGAGGCAACTTTTTCCACACAGAGGGTAGTTCATATGTGGAATGAATTGCCAGAAAAAGTGGAAGATGCAGGTAGTTACAACATTTAAAAGACATTCGGGCAGGTACATGAATAAGAAAGGTTTAGAGGGATATGGGCCAAATGCAAGCAAACGGGACTATTTTATTGTGAGAAACCTGGTTGGCATGGATGAGTTGAACCAAAAAGTCTGTTTCTGTGCTGTATGACTCTATAAAACTATAACAGATTTTTCTTTGGTTTTCATACTGAAGTGACAAGACCATGCAACAAAACATGAAAATCACACCGGGCTAACTTCACAAGTGTTTTGCTTCTTGTTCTCAATTATTCACGGCAAGCTCTTGGCCTCGAATTGAATTCGAGGATGACAACTTGACAGATGTTGTTGGGTGGAGAAGACTGTGCAAGAAAGCAGTCTGTTGAACAGCTGCCAACAAAATGCAAAGGAATTTCAAAAGGTCAGTGAGCACAGACTGAGGATTGCTGCATATCAAAAGCCAACAAATTTGTTGTATAAATTTCAGACAGTCTGTGATGATGGAAATGCAACTAACTAATGGAAAAAATTTACTTGACTTCATGTTCAGCGATTTGCCAGCCACAGATACATCTGTCTGTGACAGTATTGGCAGGAGTGACCACCACTCAATCCTTGTGAAGAGCAAGTCACATCTCCACGATCAGAATACCCTCTCTAACATGTTGTGTGCCGCAGGACAGATTTTGGGTTAAACAGGATAGATTTTCAGCACATGTAGCAATTCAAGGCTGAGCATCCAGGAGGCATTGTGGGCCATCAGGAATAACAGAAACATTTCCACCCACCTTCTGTAAACTGATTGCCCCAGCACCTTCCCCACTGTACCACTATCAAGCAAAGGGATGAACTCTAGTTCAATAAAGGGTGCACAAGGAAGGCCAGAAGCAGCACCAGGAATAAAAATTAGGTGTAAACTTGGTGAAGCTACAACACAAAATCATTTGCATGCCAGACAACATAAGCAACAAGTGAAAGGCAAAGCTAAGCAATTCCACAACTAAAGATCTAAGATCTGTAGTCCTGCCACATTCAAGAACAAAGAACAGTACAGCACAGGAACAGACCCTTCGGCCCACCAAAACTGTGCCGACACATGATGCCTTTATAAACTAAACATCTTTTGCCTAAATACAGTCCATATCCCTCTATTCCCTGCCTACTCATATCTGTCAAGATGCCTCTTAAACGTTGCTATTGTATCTGCCTCCACCACCTCCTCTGGCAATGCATTACAGGCGCTTACCATCCCGTGTAAAACAAAAACCCTATTTCTCCCTTATCCCATTTTACTCTCAACCTATTCCCTAGTAACTGATATTTCTGCCCTGGGAAAAGAGACTCCAACTATCCATTCTAACCATGCCTCTCATAATTTTGTAAACTTCTACTGCCTCTCAACCTTTGACATTCAAGTGAAAACAAACCAAGTTTATCAAATCTCTCCTCATAGCTAATACCCTCTAAACCAGACAATATCCCAGTAAATCACTGTTGTGTCCTATCCAAAGTCTGCACATCCTTCTGCTACTGTGGCAACCACTACAGAACACTATTTAGACTCCTATGATGCTGCTTGGCCTGCTGTGTTCATCCAGCCCTGCACCTTGTTGTCTCGGATTCTCCAGCATCTGCAGTTCCTACCATCTCTGATTCAATTTTAACCCCACTATTTAGACCCATTTAGAATATTAAGTTCTACACAACTGCAACATGATTTGCTAGCTTTAATACTGTGTGCCCCAAACAATGAAGGCAAGCATGCCATATGGCTTCTGACCAACTTATCCACTCACGTTGCCAATTTCAAGGAACTGTGAACCCATACACCTAGACCCCTCTGTATATTGATGCTACTAAGGGTTCTGCCATCTACTGTATATAAGTCTTTCTCCTATAAAGCAATAGCTACATTCTTGTGTGACCTCACGCTATAGAAAATCACGTTATAGAGAAATCACTATACCTGTACAGCAGAAAGTTCACGTTATTCAAACAGTTTCGACTATTCATTAATCACGTTAACGAAACACGCATTATAGCAGAAATACCTGTACAGCAAACATTTTTTTTTAAACCGGCACCTATGGGACCAGGAGTGTGCCCATTGATCAAATATTCTGGTTGACCAAGAGGTCCACACAATCAATGTAAAAACACATAAGTAATAGAAACAACGTAATGCTGGGCGTACACACATCATTGTTATAATTTATTTACAGCATAAATCACTTAACTAATAACGCACTATTGCCTTAAATAAAACTGACCAGCAGAAAGTCTTCTCACTCATATCCTCAACTGATTATTCGGTCATTGTGGAGAGTGCGATTATACAGCAAACTTTGCTGTATTTTAAGTAAACCATTTCTGCCTGTTTATCAAGAATGCTGCTTAAAACAAAGTTTGCTGTACTTCCCTCCTGAATGAGATCTTCCAAAATGCATCACCTTACATGTGTCTGGATTAAACACCATCTGCCATTTCTCTGGCCAAGTCTCCAGCCAATCCACATCCTGCTCTATCCTCTGGTAATCCTCCTCACTATCTGCAATCCCCCAATCTCTGAAGTCCACAAACTTACTATTCAGGCCACCTACATTCTCCTCTATTTATATATATATTACAGGCAACAGGGCTCCCAGCACTGATCACTGCGGAACACCAGGGGTCATAGATCTCCAGTCAGAAAAACACGTGCTTCTCTGTCTGCTACAACTAAGCCAGTTCTGTATTATTCTTACCAGCTCAGCATGGATCCCATCTGACTTCACTTTTTCTATCAGTTTGCCATGAGGGACCTTGTCAAAGGCCTGGTTAAAGTCCACATAGATAACATCTACCATCCTGCCTTCAATCATCTTTGTCGCTTCCTTAAAAATCTCAATCAAATTTGTAAGACATGGCCTTCCCCACACAAGCCATGCTGCCTATTACTAATCAGTCCATATTTTACCAAATGTGAGTAAATCCTAAGAATCTTCTCCAATAATTTCCCTACCACTGTCTTAAGGCTCACCAGCCTATACTATACCAGATTACTCCTGTTGCCCTTCTTAAACAAAGGAACAACACTGACTATTCTCCAGTCCTCTGGGACCTCTCCTGTGACTAAAGAGGATACAAAGATTGCGTACAAACCCCCAGCAATGTCATCATCTGCCACCCTCAGCATTCTGGGATAGATTCCATCAGGTCCTGGAGACTTGCTGACCTTAATGCTTTTCAAAACACCCAACACCACTACCTTGTTTATCTTGACGCTCTCTAGAATATCAACAAAACCCTCCTGACACTCACCATCCACCACATTCTTTTCCTTTGTGAATACTGATGCAAAGTATCTGTTAAGGACCTCACCCACTTCCTCTGGTTCCATGCATAAATTCCCTCTGTCATTGAGTGGACATACCCTTTTCCCTAACTACCTTCTTGCTCCTTACAAATGTGTAAAATGCCTTGGGATTTTCCTTAAATCTGCTTGCCAAAGACATTTCATGGCCCCTTCTAGCTGTAATAATTCCTTGATTGAGATCTTTTCTATTATCTCTGTATTCCTCAAGGGCTCCTTCTGTCCTCAGTTTCCTAAGCTTTACTTATTCTACTTTTTTCTTTTTGACTAAGCTCTCAATTTCTTTTGTCATCTAAAGGTTCCTGAATCTTGCCAACTTTTCATTCACTTTCACAGGAACATGCTGGCCCCGAACATCTAATCAACTGGCCTTTAAAAGATTCCCACAGGCCAGATGTGGATTTGCCCTCACACAGCCATCTAGGCCCGAAATGTCAGCTTTCCTGCTCCTCTGATGCTGCTTGACCTGCTGTGTTCATCCAGCTCTACATCTTGTTATCTCTCTCTCTCCCAATCTACATTCCCCAGTTCTTACTTAAATATATTGTGGTTGTTAGACTTCCCCAATTTAGTGTTTTTACCCAAGGACTATCCTAATCCTATCGATAAATAACGTAAAACTTACAGAATTATGATGACTGTTCCCTAAATGCTTCCCCACTGAAACTTCAATCACCTGGCTGGGCTCATTCCCCAATACCAGGGCTTGTTGGACTACTTACATATTGTTTCAAAATACCGTCTGGGACACAGCTAACAAATCCACCCCCTCCAGAAGCTACTAGCACCATGCAAGTCCCAAATGATACAGCAGAAGTTAAAATCACTCGTGACAACAACACCGTTGTCTTTACATTTTTCCATCATCTGTCCACAGATCTTTTCTTCTATCACCTGTTGTAGTACAATCCCATCAATTGCACCCTTTTTATTCCTGAGCTCTACCCATATTGCCTCGCTGGATAAGCCCCCGCAAGATGTCCTCCCTCAGTACAGCTGTGATATTCTGCCTAATCAGCTAGACTCGAAACATTAGCTTGTTTTCTCTCCATGGATGCTGCCTGACTCGCCGTGATCTCCAGCATATTTTGTTTTCAGTAACCTAGTTATCCTACCTCTCTAAATCCCTCTCTACCTTGCCTCAAATATCTAAATCCTGGAAGGTTAAGCTACCAGACTATTCCTATCTCAACTAAATCACTGTAATAGCTCCAAAATCATAGTTACATGTATTATTCCAAGCTTTTAAGTTCATCCACCTTAACTATCATACTCCTTGAATTAAAAGTAATACACCGCCAGTTTGGCCATGTTCAGTAATGTCTCCTTGTCTGCTCTTTCTCTTTGTCCTTTTGGTCTCAGTCTCTGATTCCTCTTGGTCATTTTACTTGCTGATCTACTGCTCTGCTTCCCATTCCTCTGGTTAAACCCTCCCAAGAGGCACGAGTAAACCTTCATGCCAGCATATTGTTGTTCCTCCAGTTTAGCTGCAACCTTCCTCTTGTACAGGTCCCACCTAACCCAGAAGACAATGGTATATGTACCTGAAGCCCTCCCTCTGACACCAGCTCTTTAGGCATGTATATAATTGTATTAACTTCCTATTCCTAGCTTCACTAGCACGTAGCACAGGAAACAATCCTGAGATTACAACCCTAGATGTCCTGCTTTTCAACTTCCTACCTATCTCCCTAAATTCACTTTGCAGGACCTCATCTTTCTTTCTGTCTAGGTCATTAGTACCAATATGGACCAAAACCTCTGGCAAACCTGCACACCTTCCCTTTTCAGAATATTCTGTGCCCACTCAGAGACATCTTGACCCTGACACCAGGGAGGCAACACACCAACCTGCAGTCTCACTTGCAGCCACAAAATGCCTATCTGTGCCCCTGACTATACAGTCCCTTTTCACTACTGGCTGCCTACACTTCAACTTGCCCTACTGTACAAGAGTGCCAGTCGTGGTGCCACTGATCTGGCTGCTGCTGCTAATTTCCCTTGAGAAGCCATCATCCCCACATTATCCAAAACAGTAAATCTATTTGAGAAGGGAATGGTAACAGGGAACTCTGCACTGCCTGCCCACCCTTACTTGTCTTCCGCGTTGTCACCAAACTCTTACTGATGGCATGACCAACTTGTTAAACATGCTGTCTATTACATTCTCAGTCTTGTGGATGCTCCACAACGAGTCCACCCGCAGCTCCAGGTGCTCCATGAAGTAAATCAGGAGTTTCAGCTGAACACACTTTCTGCATACATAGTAAACATGGACACTGGCAGTGTTTCAGATTTCTCTCAAATTGCAGGAGAAGCACTCCACAGGGCCAGTTGTCCTGCCATTTTGAACTTTATCATCTAAATCAACCTTATCAAATACAGACAAAAACCAAGAACTGAATTCACAACTTTACCCGCTTGTCACCAGGTCTCTCACTCTCATGCTCTATTCAGAGCAGACTAAAACAACAGAAAGTACTTTATCTCTGCCCAGATACTACTCACTCAATTTGCAAATCTGGTTCCTCAGCAACTAAGCCTACGTCAATTTTTGAATCGTGATGTCACATCCGGCAGCCCAACCCGCTGCTGTTCAACCCTAGGCTTGATCTCCTTCATTGTTGTTGATGTCACTGCTCAGACTGACTCCAGTCCAGGCCCCGCCCCCTAGGTATTTACCCTAATACCACTGCCGCCATTCACACTCAGTTTGGGGGGGGGGGTACAGCACATCATTGCAAAAGGTGTGGCTGAAGAATTTGCAACAAGCTTCAGCCAGACGTATTGAGTCAATAATCGGTCACTTTATGAGATCCCAACATCACAAGTGCTAGTGTTCAGCCAATTTGATTCGCTCCACGTGACATCAAAGAACAATTATAGGCACTGGATACTGAAAAGGTTACGGCCCCTGACAACATTATGGCAACACACCTGAAGATGCATGCTCCAGAAACTGTGCACCCTGAGCCAAGCTTGAATATGGCTGTGACACCAGCATCTACCCAACAATATGGAAAATTGTATCAGAGATAGTAGGAACTGCAGATGCTGGAGAATCTGAGACAACAAGGTGCAGCGCTGGATGAACACAGCAGGCCAAGCAGCATCATAGGAGCAGGAAGGCTGGAAAATTTGCCCAGTTATGCCCTGTATGCAACACAGCAGGTTAAATCCAAGTCAGCCAATTGACGCCCCATCTGTCCATCATCAGTAAAGTGAAAAAAGATGTTATCAATTGTCTTATCAGGCAGCACCGCTTAGCAATAATCTGCTCACTGATGCCCAGTTTGGGTACCTCAGGACCATTCAGCTTCTAACCTTCAGCTTTGGTTTAAACTTGGCCAAAAGGGTTGAATTGAAGAGGTGAGGTGAGAGTGACTGCCCTTGACATCAAAGCAGCATTTGACCAAACGTATGCATCATGGAGCCGTAGCAAAATTATAGTTAATGGGAATCAGGGGAAAACAAACACTCTGCTATCTGGAGCCAGACCTGGCACAAAGGAAGATGGTGGTGGTTGTTGGGGGTCAGTCACCTGAGCTCCAGGACATCTCTACAGGAATTCCTCAGAGCAGTATCCTTGGCACAACCATCTTTAGCTGTTTCATCAACAACCATCCCTCCATCATACGGTAAGAAGTGAGAATGTTCAATTATTATTGCACAATATTCATCACCATTTACAACTCCTAAGATACAGAAACAGACTTGGACAACATTCAAGCTTTAGCTGAAAAGTGACAAGTAATAGTCACACCACATAAATTCCAAGCAATGATCATCTCCAATGAGAGAACTAACCATCATCCCTCAACATCGGGGCATTGAGCACAAGAGTCAGGAATTCACGTTGCAGCTTTATAAGACTTTGGTTAGGCCTCACTTAGAGGATTGCTTTCAATTCTGATCGCCACATTACAAGAAAGACAAGTGCAGCACCATCTGGGAAAACGGGAAACCAACATGGGAACATCACCACCTGCAAGATACCCTCCAAGGCACACACCATTCTGACTTGGGATGTATATTGCCAATTCTTCAGTGTCGTTGGGTCAAAATCCTGGAACTCCCTCCCTCATGGCATTGTGGATATACCTACAGTATGTGGACCGAAGTAGTTCAAGATGGCAGCTCACCTCAAGAGCAAGTGGGGATGGGGGCAGCACCATGTCTGGTATTCTAAACCTAGCAGGATCGGGTGGTCATTGTCAACATTGTGCATGCTATGGAGTAGCTGCAGAGTGTCAGCATGTTTTAAGGAAACTGGCATGGCAAGATTATCACTTAAAACCTTAGATTGGACAAACGATTAATCAAGTGTGTGCACTTCAATTTGATGCCAATCCATCCCATATTTATAAATGGTCCTCAGAATTCTTTACAGCTCCTTCAGCACTCAATTCACATGCATATTTTATATCATTCTTTTTAATGGAACAAATGAAAATACTGCCTTTGTGCTAATCCACAAGTTCCTCACTTGATACATGGTAGGCAGCACATCAGCTGATATTGTAGATAATTACAATGTCTGCCTTGAAAGTGACAGGAACACTAAATTAAGTGGTCATTACCAAGACTGCTATCAAATACACTTTCCCCATGGTAACAATTGATTATGTAGTATATTTACAACAGCTGATATATATCTTCTGTCTCTATGCCAGTGTAAACTCACTGCCTTTTCTGACACAGTCATTGCCAAGGAGTGGTGGGATCAGAACTTATAATTGGGGTTAGTAGTTTACTAGCAATTGCAGAGGGTATGACTGTTGCCTGCTGATCTGTCCTGATTCCTTGTTTTGTGTGCGCTATGTATACCATTATATAACGTAACTGAAGAACTTCTAAATAATTCTTGAATTAATTTTGACTTGACTCCAAAATCTGTTCATTTTAAAATTTCCCAAGATCCCGATTCACATTCATTTTATCAATTCTTCCTATTCAAGTCTTGGAAATGGTTCAAACCAGTAAACTTGCAAACAACGATTATTTAACAAATTAATGGAGTGAAAATATTCCCAAAACAATGGTGTAATTCGGGTAAAGTAACAAAGATCCACTGGCCTTCAAAGAACAGAACATAGCAACAACCACCTTCAATCGCAAGTATATTCTGCACCATACTCTACCAATTAGAGTATTACTACCAATAAGCATAATTTACAGCTCCCACTGTTGGCACCGTTCCCTTTAAGAATTACTACATGCGTGCGTGTTACTGTCTCCTGAAGACTGTGCTCAGGTTCATTTTAAATTTCAAACAAAGCAAACATTCTGGTGTCTCTCCAAATAAACCATCTTTCATTTACAGCTTGGAAACCAACTGACAGCAGTCTTTTTGATCACTGTGTGCACAAAGTTTTCTCTGCACCCAAAATCTACTCAAATCAACACAATTATGGAAAGGATCTGTTCAATATCCTTCCTTTTAGCTCAAGCTACAAATATATAATCCCTAATTCAGTACTGACTGGAATTCAAACATATGCTTTCAAATCAATGTGGTTTAGTGCAATGAGAACAGAATGGTGGGTAACCCATAGGTCACTACATCTCAGGCAAGAGGAGAGATTGACAAGGGAGAGTCCTTCAAAGTAACCTCAGCCAATGCAGGAATCAAACCCACGCGGCATTGCTCTGCATTGTAAACAAGCCATCCAGCTAACTGAGCAAAACAACTCCTGCTGGATAAGTACCCTGGCACACAGTGGTCTTTTCACCACTCCTCTATTTTCTGACTTATCCATTTATTTCCTAATTCTATTTGTGATCTTAGTAATTATTCCAATCCACATTCTTCAGATCACATGCATATAAGAACTCTTGTTGCATTGGTGTATGATAGCAATCATCACATTATTATCGTAATGTCATGAAGTAAGACAAAATCTTTGCTTTTAGTTTATGAAAAACAATTTCTTGACGTTCACATTAAGTTGAACTGTAGCTGATGAATGCACAAATCATCTTTTTCTTTTAAAAGCACTCAGCTTCACTACCTCCTTCAACATCAACTAGAATTTTAACATGTCTTCTGGTGTGACAGTTGCCTCAAGAATGTTTGTTTTCCCCATTCACGTCAAATACTTTTACCTTCACAAGCTATTGCTTTGTCAAGTCTGAACCAATCCAATACTTGCATGTTATTTCCATTGATGGAAAGTTTCTCAAGCATCGTTGACATTTCAGAACTGTGTGCAAAAATACACATTGTTTAGTAGGTAAAGCATTTCATATTCTCTTAATTTTGTTGTCTTCCTTTTCTGAACAATTAAAATTGCCTCTAGAACATACAGCTTGAAAAAAATCATGCAACTCAGTATATCTGCTGATTAAAATTCTCTTATCCTTTAACATGATTCTTATGCTCCCTTTTATTAAATTCTTTCACAGGATGCGGGCATTTACCTTTTCCCAATTGTTCCTGAAAAGGTGGTGATCAGTCAACGTTTTGAACCATTTTAAGTCCATGGGTCAGATACATTCACAGGAAGGGAGTTCCAGGAATTTGATACTGTGAAAGTGAACGATCAGTAATATAGTTCCAAATCAGGATGGTATGTGATTTGGTTAGAAAATTGCAGGTGCTGGCATTCCCATGTGTCTGCCATCTCTGTTTTTCAGTTAGTGGAAGGTTCAGGTTTGGAAGGTGCTGTAGAAGAGGGTTGGTGGTTTGCTACAGCTCCTCAATGTGGATAGAGCACTGCAGGTGGTGGGAGTCGATACGTGTCTTCTTTGTATCATGGTCTGCGTTGCCAGCTAGCTTTATGATCTCAGTAGTGGTCAGGTAGATGGGAGCTCCAGCTTCAACAAGCTAGGTATGGTAATCTTTCTGCATCCACCAACTTGGTGCATTGCAGCTGACATGGAACTGGAGACCCAACCAAGGGAGCAGGTTTATTTTTAAATAAAAAGTAATTTTTAATACCTTCAGCCACATCTAATTTTTACATACAAGTAGTTCTCCTATAACACAATAGTTGTGTTTTTGTGTGACCTCGTGCTATATAAAATCGCATTATTGGGAAATCGCTATACCTGTACAGCAGAAAGTTCATTTTATCCAAACAGTGTCTATTATTAATAAATTGCATTATAGCTAATTCACATTAATATAACTACCTGTATTCACTTAAAATGGTATAAATCTATAGACTCACCATGCTTCAAACAGCACAGCCATCTATTGGAGACAACAATCGGGTCTAGGCCCAAAACGTCAGCCTTTCTGCTCCTATGATGCTGCTTGGCCTGCTGTGTTCATCCAGCTCTGCACCTTGTTGTCTCGGATTCTCCAGCATCTGCAGTTCCTACTATCTCCGGCCATCTATTGGCTTTGGCCTGAGCAGGAACCAGCTGCCTTTCAGGAGCTGTTGTCAGTTCAGTCCTCTCTCTTTCTTCTCTTGGAGGAGTAGGACTAGGCCCCGGTCCCTAGGGCATCAGCTTCAGCTGGGTGGGTTTTGCAGGCAGCAGGAATGTGTTAGTGTCTATCACCTTGGTGAGTGGAGAGAAGTGCCTCCTGTGGCTCTGTTTTGTAACTGTTTTAATAAATCCTGTTCAGTAACTTATTACACTTTGAACTGATCTTTCTAACAAAAAGAGTATCAAAACCAGAACTGAGTTGTAAGGATGTTATTTAGCCTGCAGAGTGAAGAAACACTCAGCTAAGTTGTCAATGAAGCTCTGTTAACCTACAATTGAAAATTTTGGTTCAATTACAACGTTGAATAGGATGGTATGTTACCTCCCTGCTGCCAGGCTCAAGGATGTCACTGCTCAGCTGCAGGACACTCTGAAGGGGGAGGGTGAACCGTCAGAGGTCAGGTTTCATGTCAACACAAATGTTGTACACTTAAAAAATAGACAAGTAAGGTCTTGAAAGCTGAACACAGGGAGTTAGGATATAAAATTAAAAAGCAGAATCTCAAAAGTTAGCAGTTTCATGATTATTCCTGGTGCCATTTTTTGGCAAGATCTGGAACAGGAGAATAGAGCAGAGGAATATATGATGGTGTAGGAGGAAGGAATTTAGATTGCTGATGCATTGGAACAGATTCTGGGGAAGCTGGAACCAGTACAGACTGGAGGGACTGCACATCCAGCAAGACTGGGACCGATATCTTTGAGGGGGAAGTGGAAGATTTAACCGGGGAGACACAGAAAAAGAGAAACAAAGTTAAAAACAGAAGACAGAAAAGTGGAAAGCAAAAATGGAAGTCATAGGAAACAAGGGCCATAGAAATAGGCCCATAGGAAAGAAAAGTGTAAAAATGTTAAAAAGACAAATCTAAAGGGACTGTAACTGAATGTATTCATAGTCAGATGGAAAAATTAAGAATGCAAATAGCTGTAAAAGGGTAAAATATAATTGTTGTTATGAAGACATAGCTGGAGGGCTGGGAACTAAACTATTACTCAATACTTAGGAAGGGCAGGCAAAAAGGAAAGAGAGATGGACAGTAAAAGACAACAGTGCAGTAGTGATGCAGAATATTAGCTCAGAAAATCTAGACCTTGTCTAGGTGGAGCCAAGGACCAACAGGGGAAGGACAACATTAATGGATATTGTTTGTAGGCCTCCAAACTGTTGTGGTAAGGTAGGCGATGTAATCACAGTAATCATCTCTGTACTACATGTGCAACAATACGGTGGTGGAGGAATTCTGGAGTGTGTACAAGATGTATCTTCAGACCAGTGCTTTGAGAAACCAACAAGATAACAAGCTATCCTAGATTTGGTACTGTGCAATGAGTAGGGATTAATGAATCATCTCTTTGTGCAAAGTCCTTTGGGGGACAATGAGCATTACATGATACACTTTACGAAGAATTGTTTCACCATTGCAAAAATCAAAACGGACTGAGTCAAATAACTCTCCATCTTGCATTCTGGACTTTTGATCTTCATAATTTGTTTATGCTGTACATATGCTTGACTTGTGTGTTAAACTATTTGTTGTTTGTCTGTCTTAATTGTGATTGTGTGCATTCATATTTGGAAGTTTTTCTGATTCAATCATGAAATGTAGACTTTGTTGGCTGGGCCAGCATTTATTGCGCACCCTTAGCTGCTGTCGAGGAGGTAGTGGTGAGCTGCCTTCTTGCATTGCTACGGTTCATGTGTTGTGGGGACGGACAATACCCCTGGAACAGAATTCCAGGATTTTGATCCTGGCTCAATGACACTAAATCAGGATGGTGAGTAGCTTGGAATAGTGGTGTCCTCCCGTATGTGTTCTCTTGATGCTCTCAACGAAAGCGGCCGCGTTGAAGGAGCCTTGGTGAATTTCTGCAGTATATCTTGTAGATGCTACACAACTGCTGCAACTGACCATTAGAGGTGGAGGAGTGAATGTCTGTCAATGTGGTGCAATCAAGTGGGCTGCTTTGTCCTGACGGTTTCAAGCTTCTTGAGTGTTGTTGAGGCTGCACTCATCCAGGCATCTGACTTGTGCCTGGTAGATGTTGTACAGTCTTTGGGGAGTCAGGAGGCAAGTTACTTGGTGCAGGATTCCTTGCCTCTGATCTGCTTTTGAAGTCATTGCATTCATAGCATTTATATGGGTAGTCCCGTTCAGTTTCTGGCCAATGGCAACACCCAGGATGTTGATAATGGGGGATTCAGTGATGGTAATGCCCATTGGATGCCAAGGGACGATGTTTAGATTGTCTCTTGCAGGAAATTATCATTGCTTAGCATTTGTGTGATGCAAATGTTACTTGCTATTTTTCAGTCCAAGTCTGGATATAGCCAGATCTTACAGCACTGAGACATGAACTGCTTTAGTACTGCAGAGTCGCAAATGATGTTGAACGTTGTTCACCAATGATTGCATGTGCCCACTTTTGACCTTATGATGGAGGGAAGGTCAAGGGCAAATACATGGCAAATGCAGTATAATGTAGATAACGGTGAGGCAATCAACTTCGGTTGCAAAAACAGGCAGGCAGATTGTCTGAATGACAATACATTGGGAAAAATAATGAGACCTGGCCATCCTCATAAGCCAATCACTGCAAGTAAGTACACAGGTGCAGCAGGTGGCAAAGGCATGCAAATGGTATGTTGGTTTTCATAGCGAGAAGTTTCAAGTACAGGAGCAGAGATGTCTTGCTACAACTATTAAGGCACTGGTAAGACTAAACATGAACCAAGTGCATGCGATTTGGTGTCCTTATCAGAGGATGAATGTTCTGGCTGTGAGGGAGTGCAAACAAGGTTTACCAGACTAATTCCTGGGTAGGCAGGACTGACACATGGGAGAGACCAGATTGGCTAAAACTATATTCACGAGGGTTTAAAAGAATGAGGAGCAGAATCTCATAGAAATGTACAAAATTCTAACAGGGTTAGACAGGGTACATGCAGAAAAAAATGTTCTTGATGACCAGGGAGTTCAGAACCAGGGGTCACAGCCTAAGGATGAAGGGATTTTAGGACAGAGATGAGGAGGGATTTCTTCACCAAGGGAGCAGTGAGCCTGTGGAATTGTTGCCACAGGAAACTCTTCAGGCCAAAACATCGAAGACTTTGAAGAAAGATGTAAATATACTTCTTAGGACAGAAAGGATCAAAGTATATGGGGAGACAGCAGGAACAGGGTACTGAGTTGGATGATCAGCCATGATTATATTGAATGGCGGAGTAGGGTCGAAAGGCCAAATGGCCAACTCATGCTCCTTTATTTTGTGTTTCTCCGAAGCAGCCAAAGGTGGTTAGGGTTTGAACACTACCTAAAGAACTCCTGCAGAGATAACCCTGGAACTGAGATGGCTGACCAACAACCACAACCATCTTCCTTTGTGTCAGGTATAGCTCCAACAATGCGGCAGGACTGTACAGCTTAGATCTGATCCATTTGTTGTGTAATCATTTAGTGCTGCCTATCACTTGCTGCTATTCTGTTTGGCATGCAGATAGGCCTGTTGTGCAACTTCATCAGATTGACATCTCATTTTTAAGTATGTCTAGGGCTGCTGTTGGCATGCAATTCTGTACTTTTCATTGAACCAGTGATGATACCCTGGCTTTATGGTAAGGATCTTTTCCCTAGGGTGGGGGAATTCAAAACTTGGGGCATATTTTGAAGGTGAAAATAGAAAGCTTTAAAAAGGATATGAGGGGGAACTTTTTTTTTTTTACAAAGAGGGAGTTTGTGTGTGGAATGAACTGCTAGAGAAAGTGGTGGATGCAGCTGCAATTACAAATTTAAAAAACATTTAATAAGATCGTGCACAGGAAAGGTTTCAAGGGACATGGGCCAAGCACAGGCAGGTGGGACTAGTTTAGTTTGGGAACATAGCTGGCGTGGACTGGTTGGACTGAAGGATCTTTTTCTGTGCTCTATGACTCTATAACTGAGATGAGAGGAATTTCTTCAGCCAGAGGGTGTTTCATCTATGGAACTCATTTACGCACAAGGCTGTGGAGGCCATGTCATTGAGTGCATTTAAGATAGAAATAGATAGGTTCTTGATTAGTAAGGGGATCAAGGGTAATGGGGAGAAGGCAGGAGAATGTGGTTGAGAAACACATCAGCCGTGATCGAACGGTGAGCAGACTCGATGGGTCGATTGGCCTAATTCTATCCTAAATCCTTTGGTCCTCATTGGAGCTCACTACAATCCACATTCTCTAGTATGCTATGTAGTAGCCAGTTTAATGCAACTACAAACTCTTTTAATGCTTGGAGTAAATAGACATTTGATTTAACTTAAACCTGCATGTAAAGCATTAACTTACTATAAATGACAGTTCGATATTGCAATCCATTAGCTGGTGCACTCTTGGCTAATTCAAATAGAGTGTAAAAACTTCTGGAACCAATTTGGTTTAATTCAACAGATAAACTATTCCATTTTTGAGGCTTTTAATGGAAGTAAGAATCAATGAGGGGTGGCAGCAATCCATCTGCCATATCAGTGACTTGCACAGAATGGAGTGCTAATTTCCTGGTTACATTGTCCACTGCATATAGCAAGCATACATAATGTAGCAATGCTATAATACAGGAAATGGAGTAGCCAATTTACACACAGGAAGCTCCCAAACAGTGGGATATATAATTAGCATGTGAACCAAGAAAGAGAAGAGGAAATTCTTTTTTCCTTGCACTTTCTTCCAATTCTCAAAACAATGTCACAAAAAAGTAAACAATTTGTCTTTGGGCCAGTTTAAATCTGGCAAAAGAAGTTAACAAAAAACAGTTTCAGCAGAAATAGGAAGGGTGTGCGCCTGTTACTGGCAGTTATCTCCATAATCATCACGTCATCAGTAACAATAGGAATATATTTACTACTTAAGAGTCATTGAATTAGACGATTGAGAAAATACAAAAATGACAAATTTAAAACATTTTTGGTTGCAAATGGAATTACTCCTCTCCGTTGAGAACTCTTTTGGCTTGCTCAGGGCATCCTGACTTGCTTCATACCACTGAACACCTTTGAGAACGTAGTTAATGTGATTTTTACACAAAATGTAGCTGCCAATTTAGAAATTATGGAATCCCTACAGTGCAGATAGAGGCCATTCTGCACCAACCCTGTGAAGAGCATCCCACCCCTCACCCTACTCCTGTAACCCCAAATTTGCCATAGCTAACCCACCTAGCCTGTACAACCCTCGACACCACTGGGCAATTTAGTATGGTCAATCCACCTAACCTGCACATTTTTGGACTGTGGGAGGAAACTGGAGCACCCAGAGGATACCCACGCAGACAACAGGGAAAACATGCAAAACTCCACACAGTCACCGAAGGCTGGAATGGAACCCAAGTCCGTAGTGGCATGAGGCAACAGTGCTAACCACCGAGCCACCGAGCTGGTGCGCAGCAGGTTCCATGCAGAGTAACAAAACAGATGACAAGGTGCTAGCTTTGGGCAAGAGATGTCAAGGTAGAATGTTTTGCTTTTACATTGCAAGTGATAATGTATTGCGTAAAAACCAAAAGAACTGCGGATGCTGCAAATCAGGAACAAAAACAAAGTTGCTGGAATAGCTCAGCAGGTCTGGTAGCATCTGTGAAGGAGAAAACAAAGTTAATGTTTCAGGTCTGGTGACCCTTCCTCACCGGACCTGAAACGTTAACTCTATTTTCTCCTTCACAGATGCTGCCACACCTGCTGAGCTTTTCCAGCAACCTTGTTTTTGAGTGGTAATGTATTGTAACTTGCAATCTACAAGAGTGGTAGAAATGGAAATGATCAATAATTTCAAATGAAACTGAATAGACACTTGAACATAAATTTGCAGCAATGGAGATACAACAAGGTCTCTAACTTTACTATCTGTTCTAATAATGCTGGTTGAATGTAAAGTATTGTTCAGGACACGAGGAGAACTTCAAAAGACAACTCCTGGCCTAGATATGAACCTATGAAAATTGGTGCACGAGAGGCCAAAATCTCCACCTTTCCAATTCAGACAGAGAGCCACCACGGAGCCAAAAGTGACAAGTAAGTATCAAAAGGCATAATCTAAGATTTCTCAAACTGGCATAACTCTAATTAATAAAATAACACTAAGGGAAGAAGGTGCTTTCTATCTAACTTGTCCATGCCCCTCTGTCAAGTGCCCACTCCACCTTCTCTGCTCCAAAGAAAACAATCTCTTTACCTAGCCTCTCCTCATTGCTAATGCTATAAAGGCAAGTGTCCCATACACCTTCTTAACTACCTTATTAACCTGCCCTGCCACCTTCAGGGATTTATGGACAAGTACCCCCAAGATCCCTCTGTTCCTCTGAGCCTCCTGGTATCTCACATTCTTCAAGTACTCCCTTGTCTTGTTACTTCTTCCAAAGTGCATTACCTCACATGTTTAAATTCCATCTGCAATTGATCTGTTCAACTGACCAATCCATTTACATCCTCCTGTAACTGAAAACATTCTTCTTCACTGTCAACATAACAATCTTTGTGTCATCCATAAAAACTTATCATTTCACCCCACATTCTTAGCTACATCATTTGTATATATCACAAACTATAAGGGACCCAACATTGATACCTGTGGTGCGCCACTGGACACTGTCCTCCAGTCACACAAATAGCCTTCTACCACTACTCTTTGTCTCATGTCACCAAGACAGTTTTGGATCCAACTTGCCAAGCTACCCTGGATCCCATGAGCTATTATTTTATCAGTCTCCCACGTGGGACCATGTCAAAGGCTTGCTGAAATCCATATAAACTAAGGTTGTGAACAAGTTCCACTCTAGAGTCCATTTGCAAGTCAAAACACAATGCAGGACAATGTAAAGCTGCAGTCTGTAAGTATAGGACTCCTATACGCATCTTTAAAATAGCACACATGGGAGATCACTTTCATAAGTAAGAGCATTTGTAAGTCAGATATTTGTAAATTGGGGATGTACATCAACTGCACCACCCCCATTCACAAATCTGTTCACATCCTTAAAAAATTCAACTAGATTTGTTAGGCATGACTTCCCTTTAACAAAAGTATGCTGACTATCTCAGATTAAGCCTTGCCGAAATAAAGATAATTTTCTCCTTCAGAATTTTCTCCAATAGATTGTCTACCACTGATGAGAGACTCACTGGTTTAACTCTAACACCCTCCTTGAAATGTGGAATCATATTAGTTGTCCTGCAATCCTCTGGCACCTCCCCTGTGGCCAGAGAGAAATTAAAATCTGGGTCAGGGCACCTGTGATTTCCTCTTTCTTAACTCCCGCACCATCCCGGGATGCAAGTCATCCAGACATGGGGATCCCTCAACTTTTAAGTGCATCAAAATCTCCAATACCTTCTCACTCCCTTTTTCAAACTGCTCAAGAACATCACTGTCCCAAATTCTGCATCTACATCCTCCTTCTAGAGAGTGAAGGTAACTGTACATAAAATCATACAGTACAAACGGAAAATATTTTGCACTTTCAAATGATGTAGCGAGGGATAGTATGTAGATTAGAAAATGGAAGGAGCTTTAGATAGAAGAACATTCGTAAAATAGCTGAACTACCTTCTCATCAGATATGAATCTCACCTTTGTTGGCTTCCATTGAATCACCATACTCTTTAAATTGTTGGCCTCATACTATAAATCCCTCAGTATTGCTTTCTGCAACACTCACCAGCTACATGCCCTGACAAACCCTCTACTTTTCTGAATGAAGCTTAATATTTGCCACTCATCTTATTAAAATGCTTCTATATCCCTCTATTCTTGACAAATTTTTCAAGTGGGTAAAATGGTTTTAACAAGAAGTTGTCCAACCTTTACGCATGGTGGAATGGGGAGGGGGGCACATTTCAACGTTTCTGTTGTCTGGGACTGGGGGTCCGGGGGCAATTTCAGAAACATAAGGTTTGCTACAACAGTAAACATGTATTTTTTAAAAGTCCAAAGCAAAAAATTTAGCATTCAAAACAGCAATTTATAAACAGAACATTGAAAATTGTCAAACATCGAGAAACTAAATAATAAAACTTCTGCGTGCCTTTTCAGTTAAGCAGCAGACCTGGAGGGGAAAAAGAACACCAGGACACAAGTCTGGATCACCAGGGAAAGAGAGATAACAAGGTGTAGAGCTGGATGAACACAGCAGGCCAAGCAGCATCAGATGAGCAGGAAGGCTGACGTTTCGGGCCTAGACCCTTCGTCAGAAATGGCGGAGGGGAAGAGGGTTCTGAAATATATAGGGAGAGAGGGGGAGGCGGATAGAAGATGGATAGAGGAGAAGATAGGTGGAGAGGAGACAGACAGGTCAAAGACGCAGGGATGGAGCCAGTAAAGGTGAGTGTAGGTGGGGAGGTAGGGAGGAGATAGGTCAGTCCAAGGGGGACGGACAGGTCAAGGGGGCGGGATGAGGTTAGTAGGTAGGAGATGGGGGTGGGGCTTGAGATGGGAGGAGGAGATAGGTGGGAGGAAGGACAGGTTAGGGAGGCGGGGACGAGCTGGGCTGGTTTTGGGATGCGGTAGGGGATGGGGAGATTTTGAAGCTTGTGAAGTCCACATTGATACCATTGGGCTGCAGGGTTCCCAAGCGGAATATGAGTTGCTGTTCCTGCGACCTTCGGATAGCATCGTCGTGGCACTGCAGGAGGCCCATGATGGACATGTCGTCTGAGGAATGGGAGGGGGGAGTTGAAATGGTTCACGACTGGGAGGTGCAGTTGTTTAGTGCGAACCGAGCGTAGGTGTTCTGCAAAGCGGTCCCCAAGCCTCTGCTTGGTTTCCCTGATGTAGAGGAGGCCACAACGGGAACAGCGGATTCAGTATACCACATTAGATGTGCAGGCGAACATCTGTTTGATGTGGAAAGTCTTCTTGGGGCCTGGGATGGGGGTGAGGGGGGAGATGCAGGGACAGGTGCAGCACTTCCTGCGGTTGCAGGGAAAAGTGCCGGGGGTGGTAGGGCTAGAGGAGAGTGTGGAGCCGACAGGGAGTCGCGGAGAGAGTGGTCCCTCCAGAAAGCAGATAAGGGTGGGGAGGGAAAAATGTCTTTGGTGGTGGGGTTGGATTGCAGATGGCGGAAGTGTCGGAGGATGATGTTTTGGACTTTACAAGCTTCAAAATCTCCCCTTCCCCTTCCACAGCCCAAAACCAGCCCAGCTCGTCCCCGCCTCCCTAACCTGTCCTTCCTCCCACCTATCCCATCCTCCCACCTCCAGCCCCACCCCCGTCTCCTACCTACTAACCTCATCCCGCCCCCTTGACCTGTCCGTCCTCCCTGGACTGACCTATCTCCTCCCCAACTCCCCACCTACACTCACCTTTACTGGCTCCATCCCCGCCTGTCTGTCTCCTCGCCACCTATCTTCTCCTCTATCCATCTTCTATCCGCCTCCCCCTCTCTCCCTATTTATTTCGGAACCCCCTTCCCCTCCCCCATTTCTGAAGAAGGGTCTAGGCCCAAAACGTCAGCCTTCCTGCTCCTCTGATGCTGCTTGGCCTGCTGTGTTCATCCAGCTCCAAACCTTGTTATCTCAGATTCTCCAGCATCTGCAGTTCCTACTATCTCTCACCAGGAAAGAGACCATTTTTATCGACCAGAGCAAACCCCCTCAAAATATTTAGCAGTTTCTCTAGGCCCTAACTTTTTCTTATTTTAAAGGTAAATGTAAAGTATGTGTTCCAGATGCAATTCGATTGGTCAAACTACCGGATTTAAAGCAAAACACACTTTATTTATCCACCGTAGTTAAAATACAACAAAAGAATAAAAAGAATTGGCTTAGCTGTAACTCCATTGGAATATTTGACAAAATAACAGATACAGTAACTATTACTAACTAACTGTTCCAACATAGCAACATTCCATAAACACACCTTCGGCAAAAGGCAAATTCAGAAAACAGATCGTCTCACATGAAGTTTTCTAATCCAGGAGGAAAGGACATCAAAAAGTAATTCCGACAGTGGGACAACTCCAGCTTTTAGCTAGAACAAGGAGAGATATAGCAGCTTTTCACAATCCCAGCAGCTTCTGCTGAAAGCTAAAGATTCTGGCTCTGTGGGAGTTTGACCACACCCCTTCAGACTACTTGTTTTGCTCCCAAGGCCTCACAAGCTGTTTACTCCAGTAGTTCTGTTAGACTGCTCTGTACCTCTGACTTAAAAACTGTCTTAAAAAAGACAAAATAACCTCTTAAAGCCACAGCAACATCACACCACGGCCAAGCTAAGGAGTTGGGTTTAACTATCTGATTTTTGTTCCCTTCTAGTGGAGCACATTCTGAGTCAGCCTCAGCAAAATTGATATGAAAGTGGAGGTCAGATGCAGTTTGCTGCTTTGTGGATTGGGTTTTGCAGGGGAGGGGGGCTGCCTGTTCATCTCAGTTCCACTCACTTGCCCACACACCCCCACAAGCTCCAACCTCTCTCTCACCTATCCACCCTGTCCCCTGTCTGACAGTGAACCTTCCATCCGTACCCTAGTCACTCACTCATTCACCCTACTCCACAAACTCCTTTCTTGATGGATCGCCTGGCCCTTATCCTGCAGGTACCCACTTGATAACCTGTTCACTCATCCCCCAACCACCCCATCCCTAACTGTGAGGCTCTCATTTCACTGTGCTCAAAGCCTGTGTCCACTGCAACATTCCCAGACCCTGTCCCACAGATTCACTGTCATGGCTCAGGCCAAGTTAAACCATTTAAATTGTATTGTTCCTCCAATTATAGGCTCACAAAAGACACAGTCTAGCAGCAAAATACATGAGACACAACTGGCCTCTGACTGGAGGATTAATTCCTTACAAAATCTTCCGTTATACTTGTCTGGATTTTAAACAGCGGCTAGGTGGGCTGAATAGTACAACTTGAAGGGCCACACTATTGTTTGTGGGCCCAGTTTTGGACATGCCTGCTGTAAAAGCTACTTGTTCTCATCATAGCACTCTGATTCATCCACAGTTGTAAAACTGATTCTATTTTTTAAAAAAATACTAAAATATGCGATGCTAACATTAGGTCTTTTTGTATCACACTGGATGATACAAAGTCCCGACTATATGTAATTATAATTCTGCTAAGACCGTTTTTAAATCGACTATCAATAAGTGTGAAAAATGAAGGCAGAAATGATCTCCTTTCTCTTGAGATCAAACCAGATCTGCATTACATTCCCGCATTGAGACACAGCTGGGATGAAACATATTTTACATTGCATTACACCTTTTTTTAAACCATGGATATTAGTGTTTCCACCCACTATGTATTTTAGCACAGCTTGCACATTTCTACATTCTTGTTTTGACATAGATTGCATCCAATTCCTAAATTCCTACTTCCTACCGCTCCAAACCTTACATGCACTGTTTTTAACAAGAGATTTCACATTATATAAGCCTGCAGCTTTAGCGGTAGTTTTAACAATCCATGGATCATTCAAACCTCACTTCTGCCCAATCCTCTTCATTGTTTCATCCCTAAAGCACCTTTCACATCCTAACCACCTTCACCTAAATCCCTCTTACTTGATCTGTAAGGATGACCTTTATAGCTGTGTAGTCATTTCCATGCTGTACAACTACTCACTTCAGTCACAAGCATATTTTTTGGTAATACCTCATTAGATTCCAGGTTTGCACAGTAAGCAGCAATAACACAAATTACACAAAAGGAACTGACTAAATTTAAAGACATTTCCCTAATATCCTGCAACTTTAACTGTATCTGAAACAATTGCATATTTCTGGATTATACAAATACAACAAGCAATTGCAGAAATAGGTCAATTATAGTTAGATACATGTCCATTGAGATATATGGTCCATACAGAACACTTTTCTTGGTAATGCCTACACATGCGCATGTCATTCCACCTAACCCCTTAACATAACTTTCAAAACACAAACAAAACGTCGGCAATCACACATTGAAAAATAACACGAGGCACATCACAAAGGGATAGGGAGGCATAAATGATGCCAAATGCAGACATGGAGAAATTAAGAGAATAATCAAAACTTTGGTCAGAGATGAGATTCAAGAAATATCTTGTGAGGGGATGTATATTGAGAAGCTGTAGTTAGAAAAGATGATGGAAAATAGGACCTAACCAGCTAAAGGCATGGCTGCCAATGTCAGTGTGATGCATAGTGAGTTACGTGCACTTAAAGCAAACACTGAATTAATCATGCAACTTCAATGTTCATCTTGCAAGATCTCTTATTCAATGACATTTCATGATGAAAAAAAATTAGTATTTCTAAAGGTAAAGTCGGGCTTACTTGCTTCATTATAAAACAAAACAAAGAACCGTGGATGCTGGAGATCTGACGTGGAACAGAAATTCCTGGAGAAACTCAACAGATCTGGCAGCATCTGTGAGAAGAAAACAGAGTTATCAGTTGAATTCAATGGCTCTTCATCAGAACTATTACCACGAACTGGGTTTGGGGTGGGTACACAGGTGGAGACAGCACCCAGAGAGAGACATAAAAGGGGTAGATAAACAAGGAGTTAATGTATAGCAGGCCAGAATGGAATAAAGGCAGAATGAAAGATACGGAGAACTAAGAGTGAGAAAATGGGTTAGCTGTGCTGAATACAACCCACAAAACGTGATCGTGGGTCAATGAATATGTAGGAATGGGTGACTGTGCTAAAAGCAACCCATGTCACAACAGGACTGGGTGTGGGGTGGATAAAAAAGCATTGAGGGAAGGAATCAAGCTCTAAATTTATTGAACTCGATGCGGAGTCGTACAGCCTGCAAGGTCCCCAAATGGAAAGTGAGATGTTGCTCTTCCAGCTTGTATTGAGGCTCACTGGAACACTACAGCAGGCCTGCCATAGAAATGTTAGCCAGTGAACATGGTGGTGTGTTGAATTGGCAGGCAATTGGACTTATGGTTGTTAGGGACTCACTTGCAGTGTAGAAAGTAAAATCAATTTAAATTTGTGATGACATACATTTCCAGCATCACCAGGTGGCAACATTCAATTCTGCCTAGTGCAGTGGCTTATTGCCAGATTTTTGATGAGTCACTCAGATAGTTCAAGAGTCACTGAAGGGGTGTTCATTTGGACAGAACTGCAGGAGAAAGAGAATAAACTCCACATTAGGAGTACAGCTGGGATGGCAGCTGAACTATACAGATTCTGCACAGGCAATTCAAAACCATCTAATTTCTCTCGATGACTAACTGTACTGTTACAACAAAATCAAGAAATTGTTCTAGAAATTAATAGGCAGCTAAGTGTTGGAGTCAGACCTCAGAAGATGTCAATTCTGAAGGGTCAATGGACCCAAAATATTAATTCTGCTTTCTCTCTACAGGTGCTGTCAGATCTGCTGAGTGTTCCCAGCAATTTCTGTTTTTGTTTTTTGGTGAGCTGAGAAATTTTACATAATGAGGGAAAGTTGCTGGCATTGTACTGGAGGAAACCATGAGGGGTTTGGAAGGAACCTGTAAGCATTAATTCTTTAGTGCACATGAGTGTGTGTGGGTTGAAAAGCTTACAGGCAGGTTCAGATCATACTTGCTCCAGACTTGTGTAATAACATCCCTGGACAGGTTGATTAGAAAATATCTACAAGCAGCATTTGCTTGATGCAACTCAGCAAGATTAGAAACTCAAGGAATAAAAGCCTGGGACAGTTTTAGCTTGGAGAAGCAAGTTGTTAGCAAAGAGCTGTCGTTATGCTTGTGAATGGGCATAAAGTAGGAATGTAAATAGTAAAGGTTAACCTCTACATGTCAGGCTTTCCATTAATACATTTGAGTTAACATTTAAAATTGATTGGAAAAAATGTGATAGAAAAAAATTGGAACGATATTAGTAATGTTTGTGGATATTATGGGTGGCAAAGTGGCTCAGTGCTGCCTCACAGGACCATGGACCTGGACTCGATTCCACCCTTGGGTACATACTTCCTGCGTCTGCATAGGTTTCCTATGGGTACTCTTGGTTTCCTCCCACAGTTCAAAGATGTGTAGGTTAGGTGGATTAGCCGTGGGGATCGCAGGATTACAGGGATAGGGTTGGGAGTGGGTCTGTTTGGGATGCTGTTCACAGGGTTGGTGTAGACTCAATGAGCCAAATGGCCTACTTCCACACTGTAGGGATTCTATGATTATGCAAGATAGTACTACCATTATTCCTGTATATTTAAGCATATTTTTTTAAAAAAAAAACCTTTGTAGTGACTACGTTAAATATAAGAAATGGATAATATTTTAGTTTTAGTAAACACATCTGCTCACATTTAACAATTAACTGATTTAATTTTAATGGTTTAAACAATAGTTACATCCCTAGATTAAATTTAGGAACAGAGCGTGGTCAACTAGAATGGGAGAAGACATTAGTGCAGTACATTAGAGGGGTTCTTGATGGGGAGTTCAAAGCCAGGTCGGCAAAAGTGAAGTGAAATTGTGACCCCCTGTGAAGTTTAATGCGATTGGCTTACCCACTGAGTAACCGATATCTGGGGTGAACTAGTGAGAAATCTATGGGTTCCACCTTGATTACATTTGCTATTTGAGGTGCACTGTGGGCTGCGTGAGCAGTCTGTTTCCCATATGAACAATATTAATTCAAGCCATTAGAATACAAGTTGTACATATAGATTATATTAATGGTTTAACATTGTGTAGTTAAGTTTATTGCTTGTTCCAAAACATTGAAACTTGTGGCTTCATTCTCCTTAAAAGTGCCTTGAATATCTCTCACGGTGTCTACTTTTAAAAAAGTATAGCCCCTAGACGGATCATAAGACCAGGGATTAAAACTGAATACGTTCTGAAGTAAATATTAATCTACTGTAAGCATCTTGTGTCAAAAGTTCAAATTCCATTAGAAAGTTCAAATTCTAACATTTACAAAATCATTGCATTTCCTTGACACTTTGTGAAAGGTAAAAATTACATTTGTATAAAACTCCAAAACATGCAAATTTTACATAATATGGTGTGTCCACAAAACATTGAATAAAACTGTGAAAGTGCATAAGGGTTGTGATTATTATCTGGTTATGAAGTCCACTGGATTAAATCAGACAATATCATTGTCAGTATAAAATTTGCATGCAAAACAGAAAGCAGACTGTAGTAGTGAACGGTTGTTTCATGGACCGGAACAGAATGTAACGTGGTATTCCCTCATAGACAGTTTTGATCCTGGGGCCCAGCTCTATATATCAGTGATTTGGATTCTGATACAGAAAACATAATTTTCAAGTCTGGATTTACCAAAATTTCAATTTTAAAAAAAAAAAATCATTAAATCAGGGGATATGAGCTTCACTGTCTAGGCCAGCATTTACTATTTGTCCCTAGTTGCCCTTGAAAGGTGGTGATAAGCTGCCTTCTTGAATTGCTACATCCGTTTGGTGTAGATAGACCCATAATGCAGGTATCAGTTCCAGGATTTTGACCCAATGACACTTAAGGAACAGCAATATACACTGAAGTCAGGATGGTGAGAACTTGGAGAGGAATTGGCAGGTGGTAGTGTTCCAATTAATCTGCTGCCCCTTTCTTTTGAGATGTTTGAAGTCATGGGTATGGAAAGTGGTGTCTAGGGAGCCTAGATCAGTTTCTGCAGTTCTTCTTGTAGATGGTACACACTGATGCTACTTGTAGAGGAATTAAATGTCTGTGGATGTGCTGCCAATAAAGTGAGTACTTTGTCCTAGATTGTGTCACAGAATCATAGAACCCCTACAGTGCAGAAGGTGGCCATTCAGCCCACACCGACCCTCTGAAGAGCATCCCACCCAGACCTCGCCCCCCCGTTACCATATCCCATAACCCCACATTTACCATGGCTAATCCACCTAGCCTACATATCCCTGAACACAATGGACAATTTCAGCATGGTCAATCCACCTAACTGGGAGGAAACCAAAGAACTTGGAGGACACCACATAGACACGGGGAGAATGTGAAAACTCCACACAGTTGCCTGAGGCTGGAATTGAAACGGGGTCCCTGGCGCTATGAGGTAGCAGTGTTAATCACCGAGCCACCATGCCAAGCTACTTGAATGTTGTTGAAGCTGTACTCATCTAACTAAGTGAGGAGTACTCCCTTGCAGTCCTGACTTCTGTCTTGTAAGATGGTGAACAGGCTCTGGACAGTAAAGGGGCATGACTTGCTCCAAGCCCCTAGCCTTGGAGCTACTCTTATAGCCACTGTACTTATTTGGCTTACCTGCACACAACCCACTTATTTGGCTAGTCCAGTTCAGTTTCTAGTTAATGAGGAAGATAGGAAGACACTGGAACAGACATTGGTGAACTGGGCAGATACATAGCAAATGAAACGTAATGTAAGAAAGTGTAAAGTTATGCAATTTTGAAGGAAAACTCATGACAAGCAGTATAAAGTAAACAGAACAATTTTGAAAGGGTAAGAAGAAAAGCTGGGAGATTAATATAGACAAATCTTTAAATGGTCTCAGAGCAAATTGAAAAAGTTGTTTCAAAAAGAACAGAAAGGAGCCTTGGGTTAATAAATTTAGGCACAGAAAACAAAAACAAGAAAATTATGCTAAACTATTATAACTCACAATTTGACCAGTATGCACAACTTGGCACCACCCTTTAGAAAGGATGACAAGGCCTTGGACAGCATTCAGAGAAGCTTTACTAGAATGGTACCAGTGGTGGGTCTGTTCCAGTTAACCACAAGAATTTTTTGAAATAGTCGATGAATTATGATGCCCTGTCTCAGTGGGCATTGGATGCATGTTCAATAATTACTTTATAAAGGCAAATGATTCTCAACCTAAAAAAGAAAACTCTCCTGTTGGAGATGATCATTGCCTGGAACTTGCTTAGCATGAATACTACTCGTCACTTAACAGGCCAAGCATGAATGTTGTCCAGGGCTTATTGCATGTGGACACAGACACAGAAGTTGTGAATGGTACTGAATATACCGTGCAATCATCAATGAATATCTCCATTTTGGACTTGAACAAATTGGATAAAAGGTCTTTGATGTGATCTGGCCCCAGACATCATGTGAAATATTTGTAGTGATCAACTTCCAAAAATCACAAGCATCTTTATACCCAATGACTGCAACCAGCGGAGAGATACCCATCCTTCAAATGGTTTCAATTTTGCCAGGGTTCCTTGAAGTCACACATAGTAAGTGCTGAACAAACAAAATGTTGTTTCCAGCTTCCTGACCATAAGAAGGTTAAAGACACTACAAAGATCACCAGTACTTTTTTCAAGTTGTTGGCATGCATTAAATTTTTCCAATCAATAGAAAGTTTCATTAACCAGATTTCAATGTTAATGTTCTGGCTGTTCTCTGACACAATCAGAAGCATTCAAGTTTAATTAATTCAGAAACAGATTCAATAATAAGTTTAAAAGAATAAAGAGATATTCACTGAAAAGAAGATATTTTCAGGGTGGCAGGGGCATGATTTGCCCTTGTCCTGGGTAAATGTTATGGACAATATACAGCAACTCCAGACTGATTGTGTTTGACTGGGTGATCAACATGCTGGTGCCCAGGTATCCCAGCAGTGATGAGAAAGTGAGGGCAGCACAGTGGCTCAGTGGTTAGCACTGCTGCCGCACAGCACCAGGCACCCGGGTTCAATTCTAGCCTAGGGCGACTATTTGTGTGGAGTTTGAACATTCTGTCCATGTCTGCATGGGTTTTCTGAGTGTCTTGTTTCCTCCTGCAGTCCAAAGATGTGCAGGTTAGGTGGCTTGGCCATGTTAAACTGCCCACATTATCCAGGGATATGGAGGTTGGGTGGATTAGCCATGGGAAATGCAGGGTGACAAGGCTTGGTGGGGGGAGTGGGATGCTCTTTGAACTCAATGAGCCAAATGGCCTGCTTCCACGCTGTAAGGATTCTACTATTCTACTTCCAGCTGTGACAAATGGGAAAACCAGGCTCGTATTGCACCAGGGAGCACCACAGGGGCAAGGGTAGGGAGTTAAATGCAGGTTTGGGACAGTTGTGCAAGAAAACTCATTGGGCTTCATGGAGAGAAACCCTTCACGGCACTAGTCAAAAATGACACTGCTGAAACACAATAAGATTCAGCCCAATACATTTACGTGGCATCTCTTGCTCACAGCTCAACGTATTTTAACAGCAGGTATTGGAAAATGTTAATCAAGTCTCGGGATAGGAAGACATTACAGTAAAGTCATACAGTGCCATCTACTCCCTCACCGAGGACACCTCACCACCTCTTCTTGACCTGTAGCAGTGTTAACAGTTGTGCCACCCACTTTGGTCTCACTCAATTCCTCCCCTTCTCTCATCCAGAAGAAAACAACCTATAATAGGGTAGAAAGGTGCAAGACAAATTGTGAAATGCCTGCAATTTGGCTCCACGCCGCCATAAGTAAAGGAACATGAAACTGACCATCCTGAGCAGCCAGAAGACTGTGCCCAAACACACAAACTGATTTTTGTGGCTCCCTTAACTTACTGTGCCAGGACTCTTTGACTTAAGGGCATCCCCCTTAACTTAACTGAAGATTGCACCCCTTTGACTTTGAGACTATGCCATTTGCTTGAAGCACATGCAGTGTGTTTTTTGTGTACTCTGCTGGGGCATAGTGCACGAGAGATTGATATAGCATGAGGCAGTACAGCAACATGTTCACTCCCTGACTGATTACTGCTGACTGCCACGATAAGATTTTTGGCTTTGCATCTCCACCAGAAGGTGAGTCAAAATCAAGTACTGTGCATCTGTTAACTCTGGCTGAGATGGTAAGCTGGAGTTGCCAGGCACCCTCTCCAATTTTCATGTTGTAAATTTTCAGTGTCTAGGTTCTAGTGGCCTATCTGTAGGATGCGAATGAAACCGGTGTTTTAAGTAAGGTGAGATTAGGAAGTAACAAAGACAATAATGAACAACAATCCTCTTTAATAGGCCTCTTGCCACTCATTAGCAAGAATCTCAGCTCAATGTTGGGAACTTAGTTGAAAAATACAACGGTTTGCTCCTGACATTGAGAAAGGCCTCACTCAACTTTTCACAAAATTCTCACAACAACCTTCATCTTTCAGGCCCTGGGAAGATTCTGCCCGTTGGCAATAACTTATGACAGCCATGAGTAAAACAACCAGACGTTTAGACTAAATGTCAGGCAACTAAAATCTGAACACCATGTCAAGAAGGTAAATACTGAGAGTGAAATGAGATCAGCAGAATATTAGCTGTCACAGTACAATGACATGTTTCCCATCAGCACCTTTTAGATCTTCTGGAGTCCTAAACATTTTATAGCCAATTAATAAGTTTAAAAGTGCAGTCATTTAACTCAAAAAATACAGTGGCCCAGATATGCCAATGGCTAGATAGTCATCATTGTAAACTAGAGTTGCTTTCTGGGATCACGTGCAGAAGTCCTGACACAGCTGACTTTAGGGAATTACCCAGGAAATGGAACCTTCTGATGGGTAATTGCCTTGCAACTAGAAGCCTCCAAAAAAACTTGTAAAATCAGTCTTTCTGAATCACTTAAGCTTACAAGTTTCCCAGGAAAAGTTAGAGGATTAAAAACTTGCTCTAACTCCTCAATAGCTATTGAACTGAACCCTCAATTCACAAGCAATTGTCCAAACCCTGACCCAACAACCATCTCCCCACCTGACCCTTACCTGCAGCACCTGGCAATCACCCTCTCATCCATCTGCACACAACCCACTTATCTACACACTGGTCACACTACCCTTCCATTTACTGTTACTCAATCACTGCCAAAGTAGCTTTTGGATCTTGAAATAACTTAACCTTTGAAATACAACAGCATCAAAAAAAGGGGATGATCTTGGCCTGCGAGACTATTCTGCCATTAAGTGGATTTCTCCCTGGCTTTCTCTGACAGATGCATTCAGGACAGGACAGGCACAGAATTTTGGTCAGCAAAATTGCCACAGGTAAGTAGGTAATTTTAAAGAGGATTGCCACTAGCTGAATCTGTTCTTATCATGATAACAAATTTACACCATACAAGCCAAAAATGAATTACCAAATAATTTGATTTTGGTATGGGCTAAGACAGAACATTCTTCACATTGAACTATGACACCCTTCACAGACAATATCTAAGTTTAATAACCAAATCAAACCACTTTGCATTGCCTCCCCAGTCCCGGTGAAGGGTTTCGGCCTGAAATGTTGATTTTCCCGTTCTTTGGATGCTGTTTGACCTACTGTACTTTTCCAGGTCCACATTTATTAACTCTTCGTATAGCAACTCTTTCAGCACTGCACTGAAATATCAGATTAAATCACGCGCTCACGTCTTGTGAATCAGTTTGAACCCACAACCACCGGCTCAGAGGCAAGACTGCTACCAACTCAGCTATAGTAACAAATTGAAAAACACAATTAGCTTCTGAATGCAATACCATATAAACACAATATCTTTATGCAGTATGAAACCATACAGAGCAGTATGTTAACATTTGAAGTCCTAGTCAGTTGAGTTTGCTAATTGCAGGCAAAGTGGTTGTTGACATAACTGTATTTTTTTAAAAAAAATTCAATCCCGATATCGACATCACTGCAAAGTCAGCAATTACTGCTCATCCTGAATTCAGGTTCCTTCACAATGAGGAAAAGTTATATATGGTGCTAATGATCAAAAATAGGATACAGTAACAATGAAAAACTTAAATAACTGCAGATGCAGGAAATCAGAAACAAAAACAGAAGTTGCTGGACAAACTCAGCAGGTCTGGCAGCATCTGTGGAAAGAAATCAGAGTTAATGTTTTGGGTTTAGTCCCTGAAAAGTTTTTCCAGCAATTTCTGTTTCTGATACAAAGAAACATAGAAGGTAGGAGGAGGCCATTTGGCCCTTCAAGCCTGCTCCACCATTCATCATGATCATGGCTGATTGTCCAACTCAACAGCCTAATCCTCCTTTCTCCCCATTACCTTTGATCCCATTCACCCCAAAAGCTATATACACTCTTGAATACACACAATGTTTTGGCATCAACTACTTCCTGTGGTAATGAATTCCACTGACTCACCACTCTTTGGGTGAAGAAATGTCTCATCTCCATCCTAAATGGTCTACCCCAAATCCTCAGACTGTGACCCCGGTTCTGGACACACCCACCTCGGGAACATCATCCTTGCAACTACCCTGCTAGAATTTTATAAGTCCCTATGAGATCCCCCCCCCTCATTTGTCTGAATTCCAGCAAAAATAATCCTAACCTAGTGTACCTCTCCTCGTAAGTCAGTCCCAACATCCCTGGAATCAGCCTGATAAACCTTCGCTGCACTCTCTTGACAGCAAGAGCATCCTTCCTCAAAAAAGTAAACCAAAACTGCACACAAATTTTTTAGGTGTGGCCTCAGCAAGACCCTGTACAACTGCAACAAATCAGTAGCATACTGGTTATGCTACTGGACAAAAGGCCCACATCACCATATAGTTAATGAAATGAGGAAACAGGTGAAGGATAGTTAAGAGTTAATAATGCTTGAATTGGTTGCACAAATAGGGGAGGCTGATGAATCAGTACTCCTCCATGTTGAACAACACTTTTGAGGAAGAACTAAGGGTGGCAAGGCAGTAAAATGTACAATGGGTGAGGGATTTCAATATCCACCAACAAGAGTGGCTCGACAGCTGCACCACTGATCAAGCTGGTCAGATCCTAAAAGATGAATCTGCTAGACTGGCTCTGCGACAAGTGGTGAGGGAATCAACAAGAGTAAAACATACTTTATCTCATCCTTACCAACCTGCCAGCTGCAGGTGCATCTGTTCATTGTCAGTACTGTTAAGAGAGTGACCACGGCACGGTCCTTATGGAGACAAAGAATACCCTCCATCATGTTGTGTGGAACTATCATCGTGCTAAGTGGTACAGACTTCAAATAGATCTAGCAACTCGAGACTGGGCATCCACGAGGTGCTGTTGATTATCAACAGCAGAATTGTACTCCAGTACAATCTGCAACCTCATGACCTGGCAGATTCCCCCATATTACCATCAAGCCAAAGGATCAACCCTGGTTCAATGCAGAATGCAGAAGCACATGCCAGTTCAGGCACCAGGCATACCTAAAAATGAGGCATCAACCTGGTGAAGCTACCAAACAAGTATACTTGCATGCTAAACAGCATAAGCAATAAGTGGTAGACAGAGCTAAGCGATCCCACAACCTACAGATCAGATTTAAGCTCTGCGGTCCTGCCACATCCTGCTGCGATTGGTGGTGGGCAATTAAACAACTCACTGGAGGGGGAAGCTCCACAAAATATCTCCATCTTCAATGATGGAAGAGTTCAGCACATTAGTGCAAAAGTGAAAACTGAAGCATTCACTGCAATCTTCATCCAGAAATGCCAAGTCAATGATCCATCTTGGCTCCCTCCAGTTCCTAGCATCACAGATACTAGCGTTCAGCCAATTTGATTCACTCATGTGCTTTCAAGAAACGTGTGGAGGCACTGCATACTGCAAAGGCAATGGGCCTGAGAACATTGCAACAATAGTACTGAAGACTTGTGCTCTAGAACTTGCCATTCCCCTAGCTAAGCTCTTGCAGTACGGTTAGAACACAAGAGTGAGTCAGAGCCTAGGAATACTGTGGCAAGTAACTCACCTTCTGACTCCCCACAGACTGTCCACCAGTTACAAGGCACAAGTCAGGAGTGTAATGGAATACTCCCCACTTGTCTGGATGGGTGCAGCTCCACTAACACAGGAAACATGACACCATCCAGGCCAAAGCAACCTCGTTGATTGGACCCACTTTCACAAATGACTACTCCGTCCCACTGATGTTCTATAGCAGCAGTGTGTACTATCTACAAGAGGCACTGCAGAAGTTTACCAAGTCTTAGTGACCAAGAAAATCAATTGATAAAACAGGAATTACAAAGTTGGAGACAATTTGGGGTGCATGTAGAGGTACTAGACAAGGGATAACCAGCTCTATCATATCGGCAGATGAGAAGGTGTCTCCGAAGGGATTTATAAGACAAAAGCAAGGCTCGTGGCATGAGGTTTTCAAGGAAGCCTGGGGCATCAAGATACAAGGGTAGATTCACTGGCAGTAAGAAAAGCAATTCTGAAGATTTCTTTGGCTTTGTTAGCAACAAATGCTTGAGCGTGTACATCAATTCATATTAAAGCTGCATTTTTGCAGGGAGCCCAGCTCAACAGGTAAGTTTATTCTTCCTCCAAAATAGGCAACAAACACAATGGGACAGTCTGGAATTTAAATAAATATGTATACGGCCTAAACAAAGTCTCTAGGTGATGCCTCTAGGAAGAAGGAAGAAAACAAGGGAGCACTCAATGAATGTCAAGGCACTAGGAAGCTCAGAGGAATAGAGGGATCTTGGGGTGTTTGTCCACAGATCCCTCAAGGTAGCAGAAACATTAATAAGGTTGTTAGGACGGTATACAGCATATTTGCCTTTATAAGTCATGGCATAGATTATAAGAGCACGGAGGTCAAAAAGAACTTTGATTAGGTCACAGCTGGAGACAGGAAGGATGTGGTTGCACCGGAGGGAGGGCAAAGGAGATTCACCAGGATGTTGCCCAAGATGGAGCATTTCAGCTATAAAGAGAGGTTGAATAAGCTTAGGTTCTTTTCTTTGGAGCAGAGAAGGTTGAGGAATACCTGACAGACGACTATAAGATTATGAGGGCACGGACAGGATGAATATAAAGCAGCCAATCAGATCCCCTTAGTCAAAGGGTTAATTATAGAGGAACATAATTTTGAAGTGAAAAGCAGGAGGTTTAAAGCTATTTAAGGTAAAGCTTTTCTAATCTAGAATGCACTGCCTGGGAGGGCATTTGAGGTGGGAAACCTCAATTTTTTTTTAAAAAAGTACTTGGATGAACACATGAAGTGGCGTAACAAGCAAAGCTATGGGCCTTCTGCGGGAAAGTATGGCTAATGTAAGTGGTAGTATATTTTTGGCAGTACAGACTTGATGGCCTGAAGGGCTTCTACCATACTGTTTAATTCTGTGATTCTAGAATTTGATATTTCTTACTAAGGTCTGTCTTATTAAAATTAGGTTCTCTTCAGTTAAAAGCATACCCAGTCATGTTTTACTGGCATCATAAGAGGCAGCTTTCAAACTTATGATGCATGTAGATGCTTTTTCTGTGGGATGATAGAAGTGAATTTGAAAACATTGTCGTAAGTGAAGCAGGTTTCAAAATTAAAAGTCAGGCTTCTGGAGCTTGAATAATTGGAAACCAGGCAGAACAGATCAACTACCATGTTGCATCAGCAATCTTACTTGGAAAATGTTAGCCCCTTTGCTATTAGTCAAAGTCGGGCTTCACAAAATGATAGTGGCTTCCAAAATAGAAATGGAGGAATTACTGTCTAAGTGGACTGCTGAATTGGTTGGACACTCAGAGGCTGCCAGATGTCAGTTTTGAAGTGTTAAGTACAAATCCCAAGAAGGAAGATATTACTGTAAAAATTTAAAATGTAGCATTGTATTTTTAAATTTCCATCATTGGGAGATACCAAGAACATGAAACCTCATGTTTTTAAGTGAAATGGTTGGATAGCAGCTGATGGTCTTTCAAAATGAAGCAGCAATTTTTAAGAAACTGTTGGACATTGTAAAGACAGTATCTTTTTATTTTACTTTATTTTTGATTGCAGACTGAATTAGGGTGAGAATTGTTTTACAACAAAGCACCGAGGAAGGAATCACTGCACTTTTAAAAAGCAAGTTACCGAAACTCATTTACGTCATGTTTACACTGTTGCTTTGCAAGCAGTGGGGGAAGTCCTAAGAGGACGTGGCAAAGACTCCAGGTGTGTACGTAAAGTGACAATACAGTGTGGAGCTGGAGGAACACAGCAGGTCAGACAGCATCAGAGGAGCAGGAAAGTTGGCGTTTCAGATCAGGACCCTTCTTCAGAAGGGAGAGGAGGAAAGGGAGCTGGGAAATAAATAGAGAGGAGGGGTGGGGCTGGGGAAGGTAGGTGAGATGGTGATAGGTGAGTGCAGGTAGGGGGTGATGGGGATTGGTCAGTGAGATGGGTGGGGCGGATAGGTGGGAGAGAAAATGGAGAGGTTGTGTCAGGTCAAGGAGGCGGGGATGAGGGGGAGGGTTGGACACAGGATGAGGCCAGGGGTGGGGAGATTTTAAAATGAAAGGCAAATGAGGTGGGGAGGGAAATATCTCTTTGCTTGGGAGATCGGATTGTAGGTGGCAGAAGTGGCGGAGAATGATACGCTGGATGTGGAGCTTGGTGGGATGATATGCGAGGACCAGGGAGATTCTGTCTTTATTTTCGTAGCTCACTCCGCGACTCCCTCATCCGCTCTACACTCCCCACTAATCCCACCAGATCTGGCACCTTTCCCTGCAACCACAGGAAGTGCTACACTTGCCCCTACACCTGCCCACTCAACTGCATTCAAGGCCCAAAGCAAACCTTTCATATCCGGCAGGGGTTCACTTGTACATCCGCCAACTTGGTCTACTGTATCCACTGTTCCCGACGTTGCCTCCTCTACATTGGTGAGACCAAGCATAGACTCAGAGACTGTTTTATCAAGCATGTACGTTCGAAACATGATAAACGACAAACTTTGTGGTCACTAACCATTTCAACTCCCCCTCCCACTCCCTGGGTGACATGTCCATCCTGGGCCTCCTCCAGTGGCACAATGACACCACCGGCAAACTGGAGGAGCAACAGCTCATATTCCGCCTCAGGAGCCTATAGCCCAATGGCCTAAACGTGGAATTCACCAGTTTTAAAATCACCCCAGCCCCGTCCTCATCCCATGTCTAACCCTCCCCCTCTCATCCCCGCCTCCTTGACCTGTCAAAACCTGTCCATCTTCTCTCCCACCTATCCCCCCCCACCCATCCCACTGACCAATCCCTACCACTCCCTACCTGCATTCACCAATCACCATACCATCTAACTTCCCCAGCCCCATCCCTCCTCTCTCTATTTACTTCTCAGCTCCCTTCCCCATCGCCATTTCTGAAGAAGGGTTCCAACCCAAAACATCAACTTTCCTGCTCCTCTGATGCTGCCTGGCCTGCGGTGTTCCTCCAGCTCCACACTGTGTTGCCTCTGGCTCCAGCATTTACAGTTCTTTCTATCTCTGCATGTAAAGTGAGATTTGCTCATTGACTTATGACCAGTTATGGGTGCCAAGGGCTATCACAGCCTGACAACAACTATTTAATTCACTCTTGGGTAGGAGGAGGTAGGGTCAAAGCCGAGAATGAGGAGAAACTACTTCTCTTAGAGGATTGTGATTCTGTGGAACTCACTTCCCCAGAGTGTAGTGGAGGCAGAATCAACCAACAGATTCAAGAAATAGATATGTCCCTAATGAAAAGCGGGATAATGGACAATGGGCAGTGGCCAGGAAAGTGGGTTCAGACCAGAAAATGATCAGCCATGATATGTTAAATGGGGAAATGGGCTCAAATTGCCTACTCCTGCTCTTAATTCCTATGTTCTTATGGGTAGCTTAATGGTTTATAGGTGTGAATGATATAGGCAAACCCTTTGGACTGCTGAAAGGGTTGCTGATATGTGCACTACTCTCTCTCTCTCACACTGTAAAATACTTAGACTGAAAACAGCCAATTTATTTCCTCCCAACAATTTCTGTAAGCTGCTTGTTTTAACCAGTAAGACCGAGACTAAAATTTGTAAACCAATCACTCTGTGCCTCCTATGAAAATGTGACAGAATCTGAAGGGGCAATTTAAAAAAAAAAATCATAGAACGGAAGGACTTGGCAAACAAAAGGAACATTCCAGCCAATCATGATGACTGGTGGTACTGAACTGTTCCCTGAGTTTTTATCTCTCCACACATGACAACAATGCTTCTCTGTCTGCCGGTGTGTGGAGGGGTCAGAAAGAACCAGCATGGATCAGAATTGGCTGCTCAGTCATACCCACACTGCAGTAAGCCAACCAAAGTGAAGAGGGAATTTAATCCCATGGCCTTGTAACAGGTACAAAAAAAACGACCAGCAAGGAAAATTATAATCTAGAAGAAAAATCGAGAGGGTGCAGTTGTAAAGCCAAACCCAAAGCTCTGTGTGCGCAGTCGACGGCTAGAACTTGAGCAGTGAAGTCCGAGAAATGATTGCTCCTGGAGAAGAGACACAACGTGAGTGCTTGCTTGGTAGGGAACCACAGGAACACTGCTTGAAGCAAAGAACAGACAACTGTGACTGGAGCAGTAAATGTCAAACTTTACTAGAAGCACGGGAAGAGGACCATTTTAGACAAGGAGCCGTATTATGAGTGTCCAATTGATACGGCACCATGAGGAGACTGCTCAGAAGAAAGGATCAATCCAACTCACTAACTCTTTCAAAGGCTTAAACTTTTCTATCACCAAACTTTTGTCGACTTGTTCAGAGGGGTTTAGCACATTTCAGGGTCAGAATTGCTTGCCTGAGATTCAGATATTCCAAGTCCAGCCACATGGCTTACACCTTTCTCTCTTTATCTTTAACTGACTATCTAACCTTCTCTATTAACCTTTCATCTCGTATGTCAGGTCTAAGAGCCAACTTGGAGGAAAAGGTTGATTTTGGGGTAATAGTCTGGGCAGTTAGTAGTTTTAACAGTTTGTACCATTGCCATTGCAAACAACTTTTTGTTAGTAATAAATAGTTATTCCTGTTTTACAACGAACAAACAGTACCAGAAATCTTCATGCAAGTATAACTTGGGAAGCAGGTCAATTCAGAGGAGTTATTGGGATGACTTCACAGAACTTGCATCACGTAATCGACCCACAGTTCTCCATTTTGTGTTTGTCTGTGTGGTTAATTCAGTATTCATGACATAATGTCAACAGTTCATGATTCTTTACTTGTGGTTAGAATTTATTTGTAATAAATAGTAGCTACTGCCAAGTAAAGAAACCTGGTCCACATTTACTGTCAACCTGGGCTTTGCCAATAGGTAAACTGGTGACTTAATGAGCTTTGATAATTTGTTTTAAACATTTGTGACGACTCCTGGAACAGTGAAGTTTGATATTCAGTCTGATGTGACAACACACTGGCAAAAGGGTGCTTGGAACATTGACGTGCAAAAAAAAAGGAAGCTGACAATTTTGCATTTTTTTTTAAAAATATAGATTGATTTAGCTAAAAGGAAAAAGGGGACTCTTATCATGTAACGTGGTCTGAAAGAATACTTTCGACCTAATGGAAGGAAACAGATGATGAACGCAATAAGAGTTAATTCGATTTGAACTGGTTGTATAAATATGGAATCTAGTAATCAGTGGGGTGAGAGTTTTGTGAAGTGTGGCTAGCTTGAAGCTCTCACATGGAAGTGCGGAGTTAAATTCTGTTTAAGTACAGTTACCTTTGGAATACAACGACCCAGAGCCCTGGATAACTGATCCAGAAATTAAATTCCATTGTGACAACAAATTATAAGTGTAGTAATTAACAAAAATGGGATTAAAGTGCCGGGATCAGTAATAGTAACCATGAAAATAATGAATGTATTAAAAACTCATTTGGTTCACAAATATCCTTTAATGCTGGGCTGGAATTTATCAACCATCCTTAACTGGCCTTGAACGGAGTAGCTTTTTAAGGCAATTGTAGGTAGCAGTTAAGAATTAAGCACATGGTGTAGTTTGGGAGTCACATGTAGGTCAGATTGGGTAATGATGACAGATTTCCTTTCCTTAAGTGGACTAGATGAGTCTTTATATCAATCAACAGTGGTTAGATGGTTGTCATTAAAGCAGCTTTTAATCAGTTCATAAGTCTGGAATTTCAACTTTCACCATCTGCCATGGGTGGATACAAACCTATTTCCCCAGAACATTCTCTGGGACTTTAGATTACTAGTCTAGTAACATTGACACAACGTCACTGCCTGCCCATGAAGTTATACAGCCAAATAAATAAAAACTGATGAATTACCTACTATCGACCTACGCTTCAGGCCAGGCAAAGGCCTCAAAGTGCTCCTCATCAACATTAGAGAACCTGTACAAAAATTTGGAGAACTGTCCAACAGATTAGTCAAGCGACAGTCCAACACAATCATACTTGCCACATAATACCATGCAGTTAATAACCCAAATTTTGCACCAATTCCTGCATAGCAGCAATGGTGCACTGGCATACAGTCAAGAGAGTGTTGGTCTGGGAGTCCTCAATATCGAATTCTCACTCCACGAATTGGCACGGCATTAATAAAACATTGGCAAGGAAACCTCCTGCTGATCATCAGCAATCTTCCACCATCAGCTGATGAATCAATTACTTCTCCATGCTGAACACTATTTGGAGAACTTGCTGAAGATAGCAAGGTCCAGGGTGTACTGTAGGAGTGTGTGGGGATCTCAGTTTCTTTTACCAAGAGTGGCTCATTGGTATCATCTGTGAACAAACCTTGGAAGAACAAAGTTGTTCTAGTTGACTAGTTCTGCTGCACATAATGAGAACATTAGCAATAAGCAGCCTCAGCCTCACCAATCCTCCCAATGCAGATGCATTTATCCATGACAACACTAAGTGAACTACGCACCCTGTCCTTGTGAAGAAGAAGCTCCATCTTCACAGTGAGGATACAATCTATTGTCTTACATGACACTATCACAGTGCTAGATGAGAAATATTCAAAACAGAACAGCTCTAATGGCTCAAAACTGTTTCCCTCACTTCATTACTACCATCAAGTCAGTGGAGCAACCCAGTTCAAAGAAGTGTATGGAAGAACAGGAACATGGAATTCAGCACTAGTCATTTGCTCAAGACTGCTCATCATTTAATTAAGATCTTGACTGATCTGGTTGTAGTCTCAACTCCACTTTCCTATTTGGCTCCATTACCCTCAACTGCCATCAACAATTAACTCTATCAGTGTTCAGAACTGAATACCTGGTGCTCCTCCTGCTTGTGGAAGTCACCCGTTCCCTTTCTGCCTGAACATTTTTATTCTGCAGTATGAAGAGAATGCATCAACGAACCAAAAAGGACCAGAGGGATAACTTGTTCATGCAGAGCGTGGTGTGTGGGGAACAAGCTGCCAGAGGAAGTGGTAGAGGTGGTACAATTACAACATTTAAAAGACGTCTGGATGGGTATATGAATAGGAAGGGTTTAGAGGATTATGGGCCAAATGCTGGCAAATGGGACAAGGTCAGATTGAAACATCTGGTCGCTGCGGATGAGTTGGACCAAAGGGTCTGTTTCCATGCTGTATGACTCAGACAAGAACAGAAGTTATGGGATTCAAAGGGAAACCTCCAACAGCTAGAGTCATACCCAACACAAAGAATAATTATTGTGGTTGTTCAAGGTTTTAGCCCCAGGATATGACAACATAAGATCCTCAGGCAATGCACTGGGCCCAACCATTATGAGCTGCTTCATCAACAACCTTCCCTTCACATGAAGTCAGAAGTGGGAATGTTCACATAATTCAGTGTTCAGTCCCATTTGTAACTCTTCAACAGTGTTTTGATAAGATCACACCTGAAGTACTGTATAAAATACTGATCATGGAAGGATGTTTCAGTTCAGAGAAGGTGATCCAAAACATTGACTCTGCTTTGTCTCCACAGATGCTGCCAGACCTGCTGAGTTTCTCCAGTTATTTGTTTTTGTTTACTAGTGTAACACCTGGAATGAGTGGTTTGCCTTATTAAGAAAGGCTAGACCTGTATCCTCTGGAGTTTAGAAGAATCAGAGGTGACTTAATTGAAATGTGTAAGATCCTGGGGGGACTTGACTGGGCAGATGTTGAAAGCATGTTTCCTCTTGTGGGAGAATCGAGCTATTTTGAAAATAAGGTTGTTGCCCATTTAAGCCAGAGATGTGGGGTCATTTTTTTCTCTGAGGGTTGATGCAAAACTTTTAAATATTTTTAAGACAGAGTAGACAGATTCTTGATTATGAAAGAGATGTAAGATTATTGGGGGTATGCAGGAAAGCAGAGTTAAGATAAAATCAGATCAGCTGTGATTTTATTGAATGGTGGAGCAGAATTGAAGGATCGATGTCCCATGCTTGTTCCTTTTTAATATGTTATGAAAGCAGGCAGAGGGCACAGCTGACTTTGATAAACTTTGCATCTGTTGTCACCAAAGAAAAAAACACTGCCAAAGTCATTTAGAAGACATTGGTGGGATAAAAAAAAATTAAGAAAACAAATAAAATTAAAAGTTAAGGCTGGCTTTGCTTAAGATTTGCTATAACTGGTTCAGATGTATCTGAGGATCTGAGAGAAATAAAGGTGGAAATTCTTTTGTCACTGGTCATAATATTCCAATCCTCCTTAGATATAGGAATGCTGCCAGCGTATTGCAGAATTGCAATTTGATTAAAAAAAAAGGGGTATAAGATTAAACCCAACACCTACATGTTCCTTAACCTTGATGTGAAAGCTTTCGGCAACGATAGCCTGGAACAAACTTAACAGTCACTCGGACAAAAAATTTGGGAAAGCCAAGACAGATTTATTGAGTGCAAACCACATTTAACTGATTTGACTTGAGGTTTTTAATGAAGGGATGGTGAATGTTGAGAGTAAAAGTTGAGGCCTACCTCTGCTTTGCATTTTATGGTTTTAAGATCTAATGAGATTGATGTGGTCTGCATGAACATCCAAAAGACGTTTGATAAACTATCACATAACAAGTTTGCCAGCAAAGTTGAAGCCCATGAAATAACAGATACATTAGCATGGATGAAAAGCTGGCAAATGACAGGAAACAGAGTCATAGAGACAGGCTGATAGAGAACTATGGCACAAGAAAAGGATCTTTGGCCATTCACATTCACACTAGACTAAAACAGCCATCTAACTATTGTAGTTCCAACATTTGGCTGAAGGCCATGTATGCACTGCTTGGTGTCCCAGTGAATAAGGTTGTTTTTTTTTGGATTGGAAGGTGTTGACTGCTGGAGGAAAATCAGCTCAGAGTTGTTGATATGTATTTGTCTGGCGGGAGTGTGCAGCAGGTCACTGTCATGTGAAGCAGACTTGGGAGGGAATGTGCAGCAGGTTGCTGTTGGTCAAGTAGTTTACATCAGGAGATGTTATTACAGCTGAAGAGTACAGTTAGGAAAGTCACTTTTAAAATATTTAACATTTTAATTAATTGATTAAAATGGAGAATGCTAGACAGGTGATGTGTCCACCTGTAGCTTGTGGGAGCCAATGCAGTTCACTCTGAATACATGCGCAGGAACGTTTGGCTGCTTGAGGAATTTCTGCTCAGTTGTTAATCTGGAGCCTGAGCTGCGAAAACTCCAACACATCATCTGATGGGAGAACTACCTGAACCGTGTTTCAGGAGATAGTTACAACCTTACAAGGGGCAGCATGGGGGCTTGGTGGTTGGCACTGCTGCCTCAGTGTGCCAGGGACCTGGGTTTGATTCCATCCTCGGGCGACTGTGTGTGGAGTTTGCACATTCTCCCTGTGTCTGTGTGGGTTTCCTCCTGATGCTCTGGTTTCCTCCCACAGTCTAAAGATGTTCAGGGTAGGTGGATTGGCCATGCTAAATTGCCCATAGTGCCCAGGGATGTTTAAGTTAGGTGGGGTTAGACATGGGAAATACAGAGGTAGGGGAATAGGTCCGGGTGGGATGCTCTGCGGAGGGGTGGTGTGGAATTGTTGGGCCGAATGGCCCGTTTCCATACTGTAGGGATTCTATGATTCTATATTCTGAAGCCACTATTCAGCAAGGTCCAGAAAACATTCAGGCTTCAGCTGACATGAAGCAAGTAATATCTGTGTCACATGGAAGTCGCACAATAACCATCTGCAATAAGACAGAATCTTGCCTTTCATTCAGCAGCATTACCATCACTAAATCCCCCAGCAACATCTGGGGAAAAAGTCTGGGGCAAGTATTGAGGAGAAACTTTAATGGATCAGCCAAATAAATACTGCAGCTTCAGAAGTAGGTTAGAGGCCGGATTCTACAGCAAGTAATTTATCTTCAATTCTCAATCTACAAGTCAGAAGTGTGTTGCAACACTCTTCATTTGCCTGGATGTAGCTCCAACAACACTCCAGAAGCTCAACATCCAGCTCAGACAGCCAGCTTACATTTGCATCCCGTCCACATTCTATCCACCACTGGCAAACCTTGGAAGCAGTATGTACCACCTAGAGATGCATCACAACAGCCAAGACTCCTTCACCAACAGCTTCCAAAACAATGACCAATACCATCTACAAGGCAAAGAGCAGCAGAGGCATGGGAACTGAAATAACTGCACAAAGGCCGGTATCCCGTCACCAAATCAGCATGTACTAGGGCACAGTACACTAGCTGTGGTCAGCCAGCTCAGAGTCAGTCCTCAACTGAGGAGATTCTAATCTCCTGGTTATATTTTTTTTTTAAACCAGAAAAGCACCCATGTGGCCAGGATATAAGTGACAAGTAGAGCCCTGGCAGGGGCAATGCTCATGTGAAAGAAAAAGTGAAGAGGGTAGGGATCAAACCAAAATAGAATTGGGAGGGGAAATAAAGCACCCTACCTAGGGAGGGGGGAGAGGAGAGGGGAGGAGGGGGGTGACGCCATCCAGAGATTTGGATAATGAAACAAAAACTGTTATTCAGCTGGGAGCCAATGTAGATTTGCAAGCACCGAGAGTTTTGTTTGAGTTGACACAGAGTTTAATCAGTTCAAAGTCTCAAAGTTATTTAAGATGAAAGGTGGGAAGTTAGCCAGGAGAGAATTAGAATAGTCCAGCACACAAGCACAGAGGCAAAAAAAGGCATGATGAGTCTCAATAGCCAATGAACTAAAAATGAGGTCAGGAGGGGTTGGGGTTACCTGAAGGAGTCAGGACTGGAGATGAATGTCGTTACAAAGATGAAAGTAGGTGGCCTTGGTGATGAAATAGATACGTGGTATAAAGTTCATTTGCAGGTCAAATCTAATAGTAAGGTGTGACCATAGCATAGTTATTAATTAGGAATCCTTGAAATATTTAAACCAAATTAGCTCAACAAAAAAAAAAAAAAAATTACCAGAGGCAGGTCACAAGATTCAAAGTTGTTCTGAAATCACACTGCCACACAAAAAAAAAATCAAACTACCATCTGCTATGCAAGCTACATGCCAAGGTTCGGAAAAAAAAGTTGATTACTTAATTGGCTATGACTGTGAGCACCGTCTTCATTTGGAAGTCAACATGTTGGCGGTAATGAATATTCATCAAAACCAGAGAAACTTCCTGACAGTACCCCATTAAGAGTTTAACATGATGGAGGCCATGTTGGGTAGGTGATGTTCTTTGCACAAGCCCAGTGTACAAAGTGTCTCTTTGTACGATGTCTTAATTCTTGCTTAGTTAAGGCAAGAAATCAACCAGGGGACTTAAAATATACACAAATGATTATTTGTGAACAGGAAGCATATTTGCACCACAGTACAGGAGGAAAGTGAACTTTCGTTTAGTAGTAGTGCCAGGCAACTTAATCAGAACAAAAGCTAAGCTCTTTAACTTATGTTCAATCCTTTGTAATTTTTTTTATATATAGAAAACAAATGTTTTCAATAAACAAAAGGAGGCACAAGTCACTTGATATCTGGCTTCTAAATTGCAGACGGCTGAAAATCATCGGTTAAAAACTGCTGACTTGTTACTGCGGTCAATTTCCATGGCTCATTTGTTGTGTGCCACATACAATAAATGTCAGACATTCACTTTGTTTAGATCTGGTATAATTCCTGAAAAGAAAATGATCTTTAAGGTTAGCAATTTTTATTTTGGAATGGAACTGAAAATACTTTCACAGATATAATGTTTTTATTTGAGTGAATTTTCCACAGTTGCTGTTATAAAAAATGTACTTTTTTTTCCAATGTTGGAGAAGCCTTCACATGCGGAAGGACATACCACATATGCAGCATGCATTACAATAGTAAGGAGACACCACTAACACTAATATTTAGATAGGAAACAGCAGATTCAGCCATATACCGAGTATGATCAGGTTTAATATTTTTCACACTAATTATAGTTTAATGAAGATTTAATTATATAAAATATTAATGCCTTTTCATCAATTTTCTGTTCCTATTTCCTATGAAGTTACTTCAGTGTCTACTAAATTACACTGGAGTAAATATAATTTGCATATTAATTCTTTTGATGTATTTACAATCCAACTAATTTCTATGATTAATAGTGATGGTATAAGTTTCAGATTAGACGGCAACATGTCGATTAAGCTGCCTGGCTGCAACTATAGCATTCCGACCCAGAAGAGTTTCTATTTAGGTGTTCATGTGCATGCTCAAAAACTCTTCCCATTATTCAAGTCAAATTTAAACAGTTATTAGCAAGTCCAAGGGATTCCCCCCAGGCACATGTTGTATCAATATGTCATGTCATGTCATGCAACATCAGATCTGACATGGTTTTCATTCAGTGTTGGGTTATTCCCCAACTACACAACTTTATCATCTGTTTGAACCGGAAACCACACAGACAGAAATAATTCTTGACCAGAAATGCTTCCAACTATGAATCTGAAGGTTTGGGTAGGTGTGATTATGTTTTAAAAAATTTCCAAACAGCAGTTTTGAAGGTATTAGCAACTAAAATAAAATTTATTCGATACTGAGAAAATATGCATGCGTACTATCATACAAACCTTTCAAGGCAAGACTCTTATTACAGATTGAGGGTCTCAGAGGACCTTCAAATTTAAAATCCAGGTAAACTTTGTAAGTTTCAGACTCCATTAATTGCCACAAATGTTTGTTTATTCAGGTAGATTTTGTTTAATATATTTGTTCTTAGGATGTGAGTGACAAGGCCATATATTACTCACTTCCAGGTGTCCCGAGAAGGTAGTGGATCTTTTAGCGATTCTATTACTCTTACAAGTGAATGATTCACAAAGTCACTTCATTTACCATACAGCACGTAGTCAGACCAGTAGGGCTGGCACGTTCCCTTTTATAAAAGGCATCAATAAAGCAAAGAAGTCTCTTTTAATCCATCATCATATTTGTTGATTTTCAATTTCACAACATGCTATGAAGAATGTTAAACACAACTAAGGAGTTCCTTCTTACAGCCAACTATATAGACAATTTTCACAATTATCAAGATGAGAAATCACTATTTAGTACACAGACTTTATCCAAAAATACATGATTATCGACTAACAGAATTTGGGCATAAAATCCTAAAAGAATTGTCTGCACTGATACCAGAAACGTTTACTATGCAGCACAATATCAAGAAAAGGTTTTGAGTTCTGAAATTATACAGCTATGAAGTACTAATGTACAAATTTGTTTATGTGAAGTTGCTCTATTTAAATGGAAGGTGCTATCTGATTTTAAATATGACCACTAAGATTGTAGAGAAAAAAACTGCACATAAATGCACTATGGATTTGTATAGAGCATTCTAATGTAAACTCAGAACTACAGTAAATCAAATGCCCAGCCTCCACTTCAGAAAATACTCCAAAACATCCTGAACTTGGCTAGTCCTATCATCTCCAGGTCAGCTTGATTCTCAGACAACTAAACTGGGGAAAAGATCTTCACACCTAACTTAACTTTGGAGGAGGAGGATGTAGGTACAGAATTCAGGATGAAGGACCAAGAGGCTCTTGAGCAGTTTGACATGGTGAACAAGGTGGTGTAGAAATTTTGGCCTGTTTAAAAGTGGACAAATCCAGATGTCCAGTTGAGATAGCTACTGTGGGGGACGAGGGAGGAAATTTCAGGGGCATGAAGTCAAAATTTTAATGCCTTTCTGGCCACAGGGGAAGTGCCAGAGGATCGTGGACAGATAATTTGGTCTCACTTTTCAAGCAGGGTAGAGATAAACCAGGGAATTACAGATCAGTGAGTCTCACATCAATGATAGGGAAAGTACTGGAGAAAATCTATCTTTGCTTGAAGAGGCAAGGTTTGATCAGGGACAGGCAGCATAGCCTTTTCAGAGGGAGATCATGCCTAACAAATCTAGTTGAATTTTGAGAGGTTGTGTCGATGAGGATAATGCGATTGATGTAGTTCATAATGTTTTCAGCAAAGCCTTTGACAACGTCCCAATTGGGAGACTGAATTGAATGAATTAGCTTTGTTGTCACATATACCGAAATGCGTACAGCGAAAAAGTTACAAGTTGCCACTTACACGCCACCTTAGGTACAAGGTACCTAGGTACAGATTATTTGCTACAAGTTCTCAGAAAAAAAATAGAAAAATAAAGAAATAAAAAGTCCAGCATTACAGATCGTAGGAATAAATTACAGAGTAGAGAAATAAAAAGTACAGAACAACAGTCCCTCCAACCCAGTTCTTGCTGGCACCCTGACTCCAGGAGACCACTCTGGAATCACCTTGAGGCCGGAAATCCACGCTGAGGCCATGCAGGGCCAAAAGGCCGCCAAGGGCCACCAACAGACTGCCTTGCCAGGCCTGTGCTGAGGCCAGGAGTTCAGGACATCGCCAAGAAGAGAAAGAGTAAAAAAAGAGGGAAGAAAAGAAATGGATGGAGCAGGTGAGCTCCGGCTTAAACTTCCTACAGCGCCACTATCTTGGAAACGTAAAGAAGATAAAAGCACATGGGATCCAGGGTAACTTGGCAAGTTGAGGGGTGGGGGAAAAGTAAGTAAATCTGAATTGCCACAAAGACTGACTGGGTGGTTGACAGTGAGGAACAGTGTCTTAGGTTACGAGGGGGAGATAAACAGATTGGTCAGATGGGCAGATCAGCACCAGGTGGAATTTAACCCTGATTAATGTGAGGAGATGGACATTGAAGTAGTAACAAGACAAGGGCAATGACAGAACAAAGGGAAGTGCAGAGAAACAAAAGGATTTGGGGTGGAAGTTCTGGAAATCTAAACAAAAACCAAATTGTTGGAGGAACTCACCAGGTCTGGCAGCATCTGTGGAGAAAGCAAAGTTAACGTTTTGTGGCTGGTGACCATTCTTTCAAATGGGATCTTGAGGTGCTTGCCCACAGATCCCTGAAGGTGCCAGGATAATAGAGTATTAAGAAGGCATGCAGACCTTTATCAGTCGTGGTGTAGATTGTTAGAGCTGGGAGGTTGTGTGAAGCTGAACGAAACTTTGGTCAGGCCACAGCTGAAATACTTGTGTTGTTCTGGTCACTGCACTATAGGAAGGGCGGGTTTGAACTGGAGTGGGTGTACAGGACTTTCACCAGGACGTTGCCTGGGATGGAGCAGTTTAGATTTGAAGAGAGGCTAGTTAAGCTTGGGTTGTTTCCTTTGGAGCAGAGAAGGTTGAGCAGGGACCTGATTGAGCTATATTAGATTATGAAGGGCACGAACAAGGTGCATAGGAAGCAAGAACAGAAATTACTGGAGAAATTCAGCCATCTGGCAGCATCTGTGGGAAGAGAGCAGAGCTAACCTTTCGAGTATGTGACTCTTCATCAGAGCAGAACTTCATCACCAGTTCTGAAGAGTCACCAGACTAGAAACGTTAACTCTGCTTTCTTCCCACAGATACTGACAAGCCTGCTGAGCTTCTGCAGCAGTTTTTGTGGCAGATCCCCAAAATCTGCCATTCTTGGTTTTATTTTCATGCATAGGAAACAGCTGGTACTCTTAAAAGGTCAATAATAAGGGGTCATAATTTTAAGGTGAAAGGCAGGAGTTAGAGAGGATTTGAGGAAAATATTTTCAACCAGAGGGGGGTGCTAATCTGGAATGCACTGTCTTGGAAGGTAGTTGTGATAGGAAACTTCAATACATTTCAAAAAGAAGTATTCTGTAGAAGGGTCACTGGATCCAAAAAATTAACTCGTATTTCTCTCCACAGATACTTCCAGACCTGCTGAGCTTTTCCAGCAATTTCTGTTCTTGTTTCTGATTTCCAGCATCCACAGTTCTTTTGGTTTTCTGTTTAACATTTAAAAATACTTGGATAAGCATTTGAAATGTCAATCTTCAAGGCTGTGGGCCTAGTGCTAGAAAGTAGGACTCATGTAGATACAGTATAATGTTTTGTTGGTTTAGCCAAATGGCCTCGAGGTTCTGTACAGTATGATTCTTTGATTCTATGATCTAAATGGGTCTTTGCATACATCTTGCAGCCACCACTTCAGCAGCAAGGTAGCGTTCTTGGCCGAGCCATCTTCAGCGGCTTCATTAATGACCTTCCCTGCAGCATAAGGTCAGAAGCGGGGATGTTCACAGATGATTATACAATGCTCTGCACCATTCGCCAATACCTCAGATACTGAAGCAGTCCATGCATGGGTTTCCTCTGGGTGCTCCAGTTTCCTCCCACAATCCAAAGGTTTGCAGATTAGGTGGATTGGCATGCTAAATTGCCCATAGCGTCCAGGGATGTGCAGGCTAGGTGGATTAGCTTTGGGAAATGCAGAGTTACAGGGATAGGGTAGGGAGGTTGGTCTGGGTTGAATGCTCTTTGGAGGGTCAGTGTGGACTCAATGGGCTGATTGGCCTGCTTCCATACTGTAGGAATTCTATGATTCTACGTCTAAATGCAGCAAGACTTGGACAATACCCAGATTTGGGCTAACAAGTGAAAAATAACATTTGCACCATTGTATCAGGCAATGACCTGAACTCCAACAAGAAAATTTAACCATTGACCTTTGATATTCAATTGTATTAATATCACAAACTCTCTCCAAACCCCAACTATTAACATTCTAAGACTTACTGAACTGAACTGGCCAGATAAGTACTGTGGCTACAACAGCATGTCAGAGGCGAGGAATGCTGTGAGAAACTCATCCCCTCACTCCTCAAAGGCCGTCCACCTACAAGGCACAAGTCAGAGGTGTGATGGATTACTCACTTGCTTGGAGGTGTCCAGCTCCGACAACATGCAAGAAGTGAGGTTGTTGACTTGCTCGCCGAGCTGGCTTAATCTCGTTCAGACGTTTCGTCACCATACTAGGTGACACCATCAGTGAAGCCTCCGATGAAGCAATATTATTCTACTCTGCTTGGAATTTATACTGTCTGGTCTGTTATGGTGAGTACTGTCATTTCCAGTTTTGATCTGCATGAGTTTGTATATGGGGTCCAATTCTATGTGTTTTTGATTGCATTACCGGTGGAGAACCATGCCTTTAGAAATTCCTAGAAGGTACGCACAGGAATTCCTAGAGGCATGGTTCTCCACCCATGATGTAATCAATAAACACATTGAATTGGAGCCCATATACAAACCCATACAGAACAAAACTAGAAGTGACGGTACTCACCAAGGCAGACCAGACAGTATAAATTCCAAGCGGAGCAGAATAACATCGCTTCATTGGAGGCTCCACTGATGGTGTGACCTAGCATGGTGCCAAAACATCTGAATGAGAACAAGCCAGCTCGGCGAGCAAATCAACAACCTCATCCACCACCTGAGCTACAGATCTTTGCCAAAACTTTAAACACGCAAGAAGCTTGACACCATCCAGGACAAAGTAGCCCCTTGATTGTCTGTGGATGTAATGCCAGTGGCCGCAGTGTGTAATGTCTACAAGATTTCAATGTAGAAATTCAGCAAAGCTGCTTCCAAAACCACAACCACCTCCAAGGACAAGGGCAGCAGATACACAGAAACACCACCACCTGCAAGATCCCCTCCAAACCACTTATCTGGTTTTGGAAATATATGTCTAGTCCTTCAATGTCACTGGGTCAAAACCCTGGATCCATCTCCCCAAGAGTCTTGTAGGCACATCTACACCACATGAACTGCAGCAGTTCTGCAAGACAGATGACTCCCACCTTCTCAAAGGCAACCAGGGACGGACAATAATGTTGGCCAAGCCAGTGATGCCCACATCCCAGGAATCAATTAAAAAAGGATTGCAAAGCACCAACACCAGACAGTCCCATATTCTGCTGCTGGACAGTGATTCAGACTAATATAAAGTGGAAAGTTTAATTACCAGTTTTGTCTCCAGAATGAAATGGGCTCTTTTGGTCCAATAATAGTTATGTTATTGCTTTTATGCTGCACACAAACCCCACCAACATACCCTGTGGTGTAGAGTCCCACATTCTAATTGCTCTTTATGTAAAGAATTTTCTCCTGAATTTTGTTGGATTTATTGGTACCTTTTTTTTTGGCCCCTAGTTCACCTACAACACTGTTAGGGGGAAGAGAGAGATCCAAGATTTTGATCAAGTGAAGTCACCGGTGGGACAGTGAATGTTTGTGGATGTGATGCCAGTCAAGGAGCTGCTTTGGCCTGGATGATGTCAAGCTTCTTGTGTTGGTGCTGGAGCTGGACACCTGCAGGTAAGTGAGGAGTTTTCCATCATGCCCACAAAACTCGCCCACATCCAGAAATATTTCTCCATGGCAACCCTATCAATCACTTTCATACTTTAAACTTCTACCAGGTCACCCTCCAGTTTTCTCTTTTTTTGAAGGAAGAACCTAATGGACATAATCTTTGGTGTCATCCTAGTGAATTTTGTTTTTGCACTGTATCTAGTGACTTGGTCTTCTTTTGGGTAATGTAGAGGCCACAACTGTATGTCAGATAACAAGGTGTAGAGCTGGATGAACACAGCAGGCCAAGCAGCATCAGAGGAGCAGGAAGGCTGACGTTTCGGGCCTAGACCCTTCTTCAGAA
>NC_063353.1:1980006-2015383 GCF_021869965.1 Rhincodon typus | reverse complement strand
CCCCTTCCCCTCCCCCTTTTCTGATGAAGGGTCTAGGCCCGAAACGTCAGCCTCTCTGCTCCTATGATGCTGCTTGGCCTGCTGTGTTCATCCAGCCCTGCACCTTGTTGTCTCTGGAGTACTTTGTATATTTTTGGTCTCCTTATTTAAGAAAGAATGTAATTGCATTAAAAGTACTTCAGAAAAAGTTTACACACTGATTTCTGGGATGAAGGGATTACCTTATGAGGAAACGTATCCATTGGAATGAGAGGTGATCTAATTAGAACTTGTAAGATCTTGAGGGGGGCTTGATATGGGGTTCTTTCAACCTATGGAAGAAGCTAAAAGTAAGAGATCCAATTAAAAAAAAGGGATTTCCCAGTTAAAATTAGGTTCCTTTTCTGACATGCTAGTTTGTGGAATTCTTTATCCCAAACAGCAACAGAGCGAAGGTAATTGAATATTTTTAAGAGTGAATTGGATAAATTCTTGACCGACAACAGAAACATAGGGTAGAGGGTGTAAACAGAAAGTGGAATTGAGATCACAATCAAATCATTATCAAATTGCAGAGCTGGCTCAACAGCAGGGTCCTGTTCCTAATTTGTGTATTTGGGTTGACTTGTGAAAGCAATCTTTGCTGATCACCTGTACACCTCACCATTTCCACTATTGCATGACATGGAATGCCTATGAACCTGGATTAGTATCTGAACCTACTGAAAAATTAATTAAAAAGTTACATTCACTGAATGAGTGAGCCCAGATCTTCTGATCAACATTGAATCAGATTTGATCAATGGTGATCCTTTTTAAGATTATCCACTTATCTGGTCACAGTTTTCTAGCCAGCTCACTGAGTCTGACCTGTCCTGTATCTGTACATTGAAGGAAACCAGGGAGAAATCCTCTCAATGCAAAAGCAATGCTGCAGGCTGACATACCCTTTTTATGGCATGTGTTGCTATATGTCAGCAGTTAAGTTGTTTAAAGATTCCAAAAATGTTGACAGCTGCTGAGGAAACCTCAAGGGTTAGGTCAAGGTGATGGGTCAGATAGCTTGGGGAATGGTAGTGGTGATGAATGGAAGGGTTTTGGGTCAGAGATTGCATTTAAAGCTGCACTGTCCATTCAAGGGCAATGTTGTGGGGATAATAGTTATCCTGGCTGCAAGGTTGTACTAGGAAGGGGAGGGTGATACTGAGTTGTGGTGGGGGTGGAATGGATGGTGGTAGCGTTGGAGATGGCAAAGTCTGGGTGGTGGGGGTAGTGCTGTGGCAGCAGGGTTGGGTGAGAAGTGGGTGGGTCAGGTCAGGGTCAGAGGGATGTGGTGGGGCTCAGTGGTAAGTTGAAGGTTCTGTTTGATAGTAATCTAGGTCTTTAATCCACAACTATTAAGTATAACTATTAAGTGAGTCAGAATGCTTGGAAATCTCCAAATATATGAGGCTTTTTCAGAAGGCTGCAGGATAAGAGGAATTACCCCTTAGTAATATTAATTTCCCGGGAAGTATTTGTGTTTTCTGAATCAATATAATATTCTCACTAATGAATAATTCTGGCTACTTTAACCTGAACTTAAAAGTTTGAGAATGTGCTATTTATGATCTTTTGAAGTAAGCTGGTTGGCATTCCACTTGGATGTGTCTACCAGAATTACAGCTATTTTACTTCTGTCAAAATGCAGAAGAAAATACAGAAGAAAAATAGCTGTAATTCTGGTAGACACATCCAAGTGGAATGCCAACCAGCTTACTTCAAAAGATCATAAATAGCACATTCTCAAACTTTTAAGTTCAGGTTAAAGTAGCCAGAATTATTTATAAGTGAGAATATTATATTGATTCAGAAAACACAAATACTTCCTGGGAAATTAATATTATTTCAGGTTTGCTCCCTGTTTGTGGGTAGGGGTAAAATCTGGCCTTTGTACTCCAGGTGGCAGACAAAAATAATCCTTCACTCATATGTACCACTTTGCAAAGTGTACAAAATACTGCTTTCCAAAAATCTTGTGGGTTATCTTCACAAAGGCTAGTATCCCGTCACAAATCACTCATTATTTACATATGCTTAGTATATGACACCAACCCAGCTAGCTCAGAGCCAGTGAGCAGAACCCCGATACACCTGTTTATATCTGTCAGCTAGGGCTCCCTGATTGGACCAGGATAACAGCCCCAATCAGGCAACTCATATTCTAAGATGTGGAGGTGCCAGTGATGGACTGGGGGGGACAAGCGCAGATGTCACATGACACCAAGTTATAGTTCAACAGGTTTATTTGAAATCACAAGCTTTTTGAGCGCTGCTTATTCATCAGGTGACTTCACCTGGTGTCGTATGACTTCTGAGCATATTCTAAGAGATCCACCAACCTGTTCCTACCAGGCCACAACTGTCATTAAATGAATATGTTGCCCATCTCTGGCAAAGATGGTAAGCTTTTAATTGGCTTGAACTGACCTAATTTGGTACAGCAAGATTCCTATTCCACCCATCCACAACAGTGGAGATTTTTGTCTGTTCCCAACCTCAGGGGCTGATGGAAACTAAGAGCAGATGAGGCCTGTTTGAGCTTCCTGTACCATTCAGTATGATCATAGCTGATCCTCTATCTCAATGCCATTTTCACACTTTCTCCTCTAAGCCCTTAATGTCTTTAAAATCTAAACATTTATTAACTTTTTGAATATATTCAGTACTTGGCCTCCACAGTTCTTGTGTGCCAGAGAATGTCACAAGTTCACTACCTTTTGAGTGAAGAAATGTTTCCTCATCTCAGTCCTAAATGATCTACCCATGTCCTGAAACTGTCCCCTGGTTCTAAACTCCCCAACCAGGGAAAATATGCTCCCTGTATTTAGTTTGTCCAGCCCTGTTAGAATTTCAATCAGATCCCTTCTCAGCCTTCTAAACTCTAGTGAATATAGGCTGAGTCAAACCAATGTCTCCTCACAGGACAGCCCTCCCAGTTTAGCCAGTTCTGGAGTACAAATCTGCCAGATGTTGTTATCAGGATCTACAGCCTTTATGTATCCAGTGTCTTCAGCCATTTCTTGATCATACATGGAGTAAGTTGCATTGACTGATGACTGGCTTCTATGATGTTGTGGACCTCAGGAGAAGGCTGAGACAGAAAGAAAAAATCTTGATCAGAAGGGGAATCAAGGGTTACATGGAAAGGACAGTAGAGTGAGGAAAGTTGGATTAGCCATGATCCTATTGAATGGCCTATTCCTGTTACTATTTCTTATGGTCTTATCATTGGCTCAGCAATCCTGGCTTAAGATCGTTACAAAGGCTTCAGCCACTGATGTGCTGGGTTCCCCAGTCATTGAGGATGTTGCTGTTCATGGACCCTTGAACTCAATTAAATGCTTAACTGGCCAGGACCATTCACGATTGGATATGGCAAGACCACTGAGTTTTCCAGTCTGTTAATTCTGTTTCTCTCTAGATAGATGCTCCCTAAGCAGCTGCATATTTCCATGATTTTTATATTTCAACATTTCCAGTGTCCACAGTAAGTATTTTACTATGGTAAAAGTTGGAGAAAGGCCAATTTTAGTAAGCTGCAATACAATTTGACAAAAGTGAACTGGAAAAGCAACTTGAAAATGTTAGAGTTTTCAAGGAGGAGATTGAGACAACTAAGAACAAGAGAGGGTTAAGAACGCATAATTCACCACAGAGAAGAAAATTAGAGACTCTCAATTACAAACTTCTCCCAGTTGTCAGAGATTTAAAAATTAAGCTTATGGGATGTGCCAAAATCTCAGAACTATAGAAACTCTAATGAGCAAAACATTGTCTGGACCAACTAATGTGGGAACTTATGGGAGGAAAGGGAAGGCATGAAAAGACTGAAAGCAACATCAAGGAAAACAATTTCAAAAGAAAATTGGGTGGATACTTGAAGGGAATACATAAATGTCTGCAGAGCTGGTGCAGGACTGATTGAATTTCTATGAAGGAACGCAATGCACCAAATGGCTTCCTTCTGTGCAAAAAATGACTCAACGCATAGAAAAAAAAACAAAGATTGCAGAGCAAACTTGAAAGGCCTAGGGATCAGGGTCAAAGAGCTAAACAGACTACCAATAACTTCTAAGTCCTATATTTCATACATACCTAAATGGGAAGAGGATTAGCAAGGAAAAAGTTGGACCAATTTGGTAACATGTATAGAGGCGGTATAATGTAGGCAGGGTTCTTAATGAATGCTTTTCATCCGTCTTCAAAAAAAGAGAGGGCTGAAGATATTGCAGTTAGGGAGGTGTAGTGTGAAATATTAGATGCGATAAATGTGATGAAGGAGGAAAAATGTTCAGTGTCCTTGAAATTCATCCCAGCTGTTAAGGAAACAAAGGAAAGAAATAATGAATATTCTAAGACTATGAATTATATAAGCACCACCTTGAGATGGTACAAAGTACCATATGCATATGCAAAGAGGTCAAGAAAAATAAGATAACTTTATTATCCAGAGAAAGTTGGGATTTAATAAATGTTAAATTCAAATGAAATTCAACATCTGCAATATTTTGCTGTTGTATTAATTTCAATGATCTCTGTTGAGAATGAGGCCAGCCTGGGACAGGGATAATTTTCTTGTGAGTTTAGTACTGTTCACAGAAATGTGGTGGGTCTGTTTCTTTTCTGTTGGCTTCTTCACCATCCCCATTTGCCCCTCGGTTTACTTCTTCTGAGTTTTGAAGGACCTGGAAGTTCCCTGTCCCATTAGCTGCACCAAGAGGGTCTTTCTTTATTGTATCAGGGATATCCTCTTGTGATTGCTGCAACACGATGCATCCTCATGTTGATTCACAGCCTAGACAAAATCTGCAAGTGCCAACAGTCAAGAGTGCCATCTGCACATGTGCAGGTGGTGGCTATCTTTAACAGCTACCCTGATATTTGTAGTGCACTTTCCAATATTCTAATCCTCTCTAACTATAGGTGCCGGAGGACTGAAAAACTGCTGATGTTGTACCACTATTTAGAAAGGAAATTAGGGATGGGTCTCATAACTATAGGGCAGTCAGCCTAACCTTGGTGGTGGGCAAATTATTGGAAAGAATTTTCAGAGGCAGTATAAATCATTGATTTAGAAAGGTCTGGTTAAACCAAGGACAACCAGTATGGATTTTTTAAGGGTGTTAGAGTCATAGAGTCGTACAGCATAGATATAGGTCCTTCAGCCCACCATATCTATGCCAACAATCACCGAACTACAGTAATCCTATTTCCCGCACTTGTTCCACAGCCTGCTATGACTTGGCGTTTTAAGTGCTCATCTAAATGCTTCTTAAATGTTGCGAGAGTACCTGCCTCTATCACCCTCTTAGGCTGTGTGTTCTATATTTCTATCTCCCTTTGGGGAAAATGTTTTCCTCAGAACTCCTCTAAACCACTTACTCCTTACCTTAAACTTATGCCCTCTGGTCTTAGATACATCAGCCGCGAGGAAAAGATTCTCATGTATCTATGTGTCTCATAATTTTGTATACCTCAGTGAGATCCTCCTGAACCTCCTCTGCTTCAGATAAAACAAACTCAGCCTATCCAGTTTCTCCTCATAACCGAGACTCATGCAATATCCTGATGAATCTCCTCTCTACCATCTCCAGCATAATCATGTCCTTCTGATAGTGAAGCAATTAGATAAAGAAAACAAACATGGATGATATAATTTGAATTCAATCAAAATCTGGAATTAAGAGTCTAATGATCACTATTAAACCGTTGTCAATTATTGGGAAAAGCCCATCTGGTTCAGTGATGGTTTTCACTGCTGTCCTTACCTGGACTGGCCTACACGCGTATGACTCTCAACTGCCACCTGGGCAATTAGAGAAGAGCAGTAAACGCTGTCCAGCCAGCAATGTTCACATTCCATGAAAAATTTTTTAAAAACTACAAGCAATTCCAAGAGTGATCCATTCCTATGTTAAAAGTGGTACAACCAGCAAATGCAGGTACGACATTCCAGAAATTAAGTTTGTTAAAGATGGAAAATCATTTTAAGATTGTTTATGAACTGCGTCATAAAGCTGGCAAAGACATACCAATCTGTAAAATGCTATGAATAAATCTAACAATTAACTTTATTTGACCTGAGTCTTGGTCCTAGAAATCAAACTAAAACTAGAGTGAAAGATTGTATAACCTTTAGTTCACAGAAACATTTGTTTACAAAATGTAGAATAATTGTACCTCATGGCCTTAAGAGATGCAAATTCATGCAATTTTGCTGTAGAATAAAACTTTTTTTATTATATGGTAAAAAAATCATCTATCCTCAAACATCTTTTGACTCACTAAGCAGCACAACTGAAGAACCATTAGTAATATTTTTAAACATACTCCGACAGCAAAATCTGTGATTCACACAAATTACAAACATATGACAGCTTAAAACACTGAGGATTTCCAAAATACAGCCTGCAATAATTAAACACATCCTAGCTTGAAAATTTCACAGATCAATAATTAAACTAATCGCTCAAAACCTTTATTTTACTTAACAGTTAAATTTTTTTAGAATGATGCAGCTCCACTTTGCCAGAAGAATAATATGCAAAACATGCCATCTCATATGAAACAACAGTAAATTATTTTAAAGCTGATTTACTAATATAAATGAAAGCCTTGTGTCTTTGTCTGTATTTTGCCTGCAAAATTTTCATCTCCCAAAGTTAATGTGAATGGTTCATGCAAAGCCGAACTTTGTTTCAGCAAATAAGACCTAAGTTCCTGTGTCTTCCTGACACAACACTATTTTTGTGATAACAAGGTGTGGAGCTGGATGAACACAGCAGGCCAAGCAGCATCACAGGAGCAGGAAGGCTGACATTTCGGGCCTAGACCCTTCTTCAGAAATGGGGGAGGGGAAGGGGATTCTGAAATAAATAGGGAGAGAGGGGGAGGCGGATAGAAGATGGATAGAGGAGAAGATAGGTGGAGAGGAGACAGACAGGTCAAAGAGGCGGGGATGGAGCCAGTAAGGTGAGTATAGGTGGGGAGGTAGGGAGGAGATAGGTCAGTCCAGGGAGGACGGACAGGTCAAGGGGGTGGGATGAGGTTAGTAGGTAGGAGATGGGGGTGGGGCTTGAGGTGGGAGGAGGGGATAGGTGGGAGGAAGGACAGGTTAGGGAGGTGGGGACGAGCTGGGCTGGTTTTGGGATGCGGTAGGGGGAGGGGAGATTTTGAAGCTTGTGAAGTCCACATCGATACCATTGGGCTGCAGGGTTCCCAGGCGGAATATGAGTTGCTGTTCCTGCAACCTACGGGTAGCATCGTTGTGGCACTGCAGGAGGCCCAGGATGGACATGTCGTCTGAGGAATGGGAGGGGGAGTTGAAATGGTTCGCGACCGGGAGGTGCAGTTGTTTAGTGTGAACCGAGTGTAGGTGTTCTGCAAAGTGGTCCCCAAGCCTCCGCTTGGTTTCCCCTAACCCTAACCCTAACCCTAACCCTATTTTTGTGTGTCCCCTTAGTGAGTTAGGAAGGACTTGGGTGCAAAACAGATATGTACCTCTTTTATGATTGGCGTCCACACTGTGAGGAAGACAAGAAAATTATATTTCCTCTCATGCACTGTCTTCATGCACTGGTATAAGTTTTGTAAGCCCCCCAAAATTGCACCTCCTTGGAGCCTTCATGACCACTGAATAATCTTCTGAGTCGGGAATATTCTGAAAAGTATTTTCACACCTAGAAATGTGACTATTAGGTTTGGCGTTACGTTGTACATGTATTTTTAATATAATGATTTATCATGGTGATCGGTCCTACCGGGCAAGTTGCCCATTAAATTGACCAGTACGCGCAATTTTAACCTAATACATTGCAGCGCTGCTCTGATTTTTAGATGTGCCATTATGTATTGAAAATGAAAAATAAATCTCCTGTCAGACTCTGTTGTCATGTTTTGTGTTATGATTTTTAACAGCCCTAGCTGTTGAAAAATTCCCTGCATCTGAAAGTTAAAACAATTCAGCTGCATTCATTGCTTGACATGAAATGAAAATGGGACACCATTATTTTATGATACAACTGTAGACAGTTCTTACTCAATGCTAACCTGGGCTTGAAAATCTACAAGCAGGTGGTCTCTTAGAACAAAGAACAAAGAAAGTTAAAGCACAGGAACAAGCCCTTCGGTCCTCCAAGCCTGCACCGACATGCTGCCTGTCACAACTAAAACCCCCTACCCTTCCAGGGACCATATCCCTCTATTTCCATCCTATTCATATATTTGTCAAGATGCCCTTTAAAAGTCACTATAGTATCTGCTTCCACTACCTCCCCCGGCAGCGAGTTCCAGGCACCCACCACCCTCTGTGTAAAAAACTTGCCTCGTACATCACCTTTAAACCTTTTCCCTCGCACCTTAAACCCATGGCCCCTGGTAACTGACTCTTCCACCCTGGGGAAAAAGCTTCTGACTGTCCAGTCTGTCCATGCCCTTCATAATCATGTAGGCCTCTATCAGGTCCCCCCTCAACCTCTGTCGTTCCAGTAAGAACAACTCAAGTTTCTCCAACCTCTCCTCATAGCTAATGCCCTCCCTACCAAGCAACATCCTGGTAAATCTTTTCTGTACCCTCTCCAAAGCCATCACATCCTTCTGGTAGTGTGGCGACCAGAATTGAACACAATATTCTAAATGCAGCCTAACTAAAGTTCTATAAAGCTGCAACATTACCTGCCAATTTTTAAAGTCAATGCCCTGGCCGATGAAGGTAAGCATGCCATGTCTTGATCCAAGAATGGCTGAAACGTTTAGGAGATCGTAATAATGGAATATGTCTTTGATTTGGCGAACAGATATTGAAAGGATTACAATTATTTTTTGCACTGGAGTATTTTCTCTTATTTCCAGTACCAGTGATAGTATTTTTGAATTCAGGGTTTGATTAGATTGTTTGTGGATTATTTTTCCTCAATGACTTTTGAAATTTTCTATTATTTATGGCTCCTTCAGGACTGTATTTTAGTGCATATTGAGTGAGTGGCTATGCAGGATACAAAAGAATCATAGTGATGGAATTAACATCTGACAAAACATGTAGTGATTTGGGGGGGGGGAGTGGTTTTGGATGTGAAGTTGACACACTAGGGGCGTTTAGTGTTAGGAACTAGGCTGCTCTGCTTGAAAATCAAGATGTGCCTTCTAACCAAACTGCCTCTGCATCCAAATTCCTCACACTCTCCACTGCTACTCATAAAATACACTGTGACCCCCAACCTCTGTGTGAAAAGACAAACGACCTTGGAAAATATACTTGAGTCAGGAGCGCATTTCAGAAGGTGCGGTAGCATGGAGGTCAGATTTTCCCAAAGCCCCCATGAAAATCTGTGCACAAATGTGTCAGATTTAAACATTACATATGATTTCTAAAGCAACAACAAATCATTGTTGAACAGACGGTGAATGTCCCCATCAAAAGCAGAAAACACAATGATAAATCAATACGATAATGATACCAAAAAAGAGCATTCAGAGTTACAGAAAAATAAAACTGGAGCACCATGTGCAGTTTTTGGGATTTATGGAAGGATGGAGAAGCTACAGTGCAGATTCACTCCAATACTACCCAATATAAGGAAACTTACAGAAAAGCAGAGGATATGACATGGTATTTGATGAAAATGTTCAAGATTAGAAGAAAATAAGACAGAATAGAATGTGGAATCCAAACAAGTTGAAACAATAAGATTAAGTATAAACAATATAAGACAGAATATAGGAGAAAATGTTTGATACACAATTGTGAGACAGTGAAACGCATGCACAGTGTTGTTAGTGAGTGGTTGGCTCTATTCACAAAGAGGTCAGATTGATACTTGAAGGAAAGAGGGAAAGTAAAAAATGAGGGAAAAACAGGGAAGACAGATGGTATAAATAGCACTGTTCTTGTGGAAGATAATCACCAATGGAGATGAATTTTCCAATCGGCTTGTTTCCATGCTATAATTTTGACATGATTGTATGTAATTAAAACATACCAATCAAAAAGCAAACATCACCAAAACTGCAATTGCAAGGAAATACTGCGGGGAGTAACTCACCTCCTGACCCCTCAATGCCGGTCCATCATCTACAAGGCACAAGTCAGGAGTGTGATGGAATACTGTCCACTTGCCTAGATGCATGCAGCCCCAACAACACTCAAGGAGCTTGACACCATCCAGGACAAAGAAGCCCGCTTGATTGGCATTACAACCACAAGCATCCACTCGCTCCACAATGGGCTCTCAGTAGCAGCAGTAGTACTTTCTACAAGATGCACCACAGAAATTCACCAAAGATCCTCAAACAGCACCTTCCAAATCCATGACCACTCCCATCTAGAAGGACAAGGGCAACAGATATATGGAAACACCATCATCTTCAAGTTCCCCTCTAAACCACTCACCATCCTGACTTAGAACTATATTGCCGTTCCTTCACTGTTGTTGGGTCAAAGTCCTGGAATTCCTTCCCTAATGGCATTGTGGGTCAACCGACGGCAGGTGGACTGCAGCGGTTCAAGAAAGCACCTCATCACCACCTTCTCAAGGGCAAGGGGGGACAGACAATAAATGCTGGCCAGCCAGTGACACCCACATCACACAAATGAATTAAAAAAACAGGGAATGCTTCAGCCTTTTATCCACCATTTTTCTTTCTCAAACACCGCAAGAAAGAGTATTAACAGTCACATAAATATTCAAATTAGACCAACTGGTTTGCAATGCAGAGTGACACCAACAGAATGGATTCAGTTACCATACTGGCTGAGGTCACCATGAAAGCCCCACCTTCTCAACCATGTCCTTTGCCTGAGGCATAGTGACCTTCAGGTTAAACTCACCACCAGTCATCTTTTTCTGATGTGAGAACAACCCAATAGTCCTCTGGTACTATGATGATTTTACCTAGGCATAGGTCACAGCCCTCAACTCTGGACTGCCATTCAATAAGATCATAGCTGATTTAATTACATTCTGTAGTGATTGTAACGAGATCAGCCAAGTGGACCTAATATAATATGAGTTACCTCAGGGAACTCTGGCTGACAGATAAAAACAGGAGCGTCAGACATCCTGTCACTCAGAGCTGGCTCTGGAGGAGCTGGATCAGTGTCAAACACTCTTCACGTATAAATAGAAGGTGACTTGGTGATGGGATACCGGCCTCTGTGGCGTCATTTCAATGGCGATGAGAGAAAAGTATGCTCCTGAAGAAATTTGCTCGCAGCAATCTTCTTTGAGTTGGGGTAAGCATTTCTGTATCATGACATTATTTAGGAAGCTTGACTTGTTTGATCCTTCTGTTAAAGACCGGACCCAATATTTTGCTTTTGTCTCTTCAGTATTAGATTGGAGCTCTTGTCGTGCCATGGAAACCTGGGTTTAAGTCCCATCTGAGATGTGTCATAACATAAATGAACAGGTCGATCAACAATAACTGAAAATAATATCATAACAGATTGGTTCATTTTATTTATCACAAATGTTAAGCTAGTTGGCTACAATGAGCTCCGGAGTTGAGTAGTTCAGACAGAGCCCAAATGGAGCTTCATTGGACAGGTTATGGCTGATTAGGTAAAATAATATAACAAAGAACTGTGGACGCTAGAGACCTGAAACTAACAAAAATAGACATTGCTGGAGAAACTCAGCAGGTCTTACAGTATCAATAGCAAGAAAACCTTTGAAAGGTCCCTGGACTTGAAACTTTAATGCTGTTTTCTCTTAGCTGTTGCTGCCAGACCGGCTGAGTTTCTCTAGCAATTTCTGTTTTTCTTTTAAATGAGTGATTAGGTGTTGTTTGATGATGCTATTGATGACTTCTCTGTGCTCAGTGATGATTGTGAATGACTAGGTTAGACTTATTCTGTTTTTTGTAGGTAGAATTAGAATTAGGTTTATTGTCATGTGTACTCAAGTACAGAAGTACAGGGGTGCAGTGAAAAGTTTACATCATCACCCCACATGATGCCATCTTAGGTATAAAGTACCCAGGTACAAATCTTAAATACAAAATAGGGAAATAAAGGAAAAAAGTTACATTACCTTACTGTTATTTATACTCTAAGTTAGAAAAATAAGAAGAAACAAAATCAAAAAGATAAACATGACAGTCTTTATATAAAGAGCTTGCAGCAGATCAATGCAGGGGGCTTCCAAATGTGGTCTGACTGGGCTTGCAAGCCACTGACCATCTGTACCAGTCCCCATTCCAACAACTGTCCCTGTTCTGCTCCGGGCCTCCAGCCCACTGGCAGTCCTGCTCGGGTTAGGCACGCACCGCACTGGCCATACTGCTCCGCTCCATGCCTGCAGCCCACTCCACTCTGGCTCTCAGCCACTCTGATGACACCACAGCTGCTCCAAAAAAAACTAAACACAATATTTAAAAAAAGACAGAAGAACGAGGAAATAAAAAAAAAGAAAAAGAATAAAAAATAAAGTGGGCGAAATGGATAAGCCCCAGCCTGAGGAACTGGGATGCTGCCTATGCCGCTGCCGCCGCCATCTTGGAAATAGTGGGAATTGGAACATTATGTAGGGCATACCTAGGCAATCCTACACATTGTTGTGTAAATGTCAACGTTTTAGCTGTAGAGGAATAGCATGTCTAGGAGAGTAACTAGCTCTGATGTGCTATACTGGTGTGCAATTACAGCATGTACCCCAAAGCTTTTACTGTATGTAGTGCACTAATGTCACTTGCAGTGGATAACTTAGATTATGCAGGCGTTTAAGGATTTGGCTTAATACCTATCAAACCACTTTAGCCTTCTCTTATGTACTTACAAGATCAGTTCTGCCATAGCCACAATGGTGTTTATGAGTGCTGTTCCTCTTTTCAGTTGTCCGGTTTAGCACCATTTTTATCTAAATATAACATTCTACAGAGCCTGGCGGCCCTGATCTGTTAATTGTGAGACTGCTTATGTTCAGTCTATAGTTTGCAGTTAGCCTTCTGCCGTAGCATCATTAGAATCATACCTCATTTTACGATATGCCTAATGCTCTTCCAGACATACCAGGTTTTGTCTCCCACCTTAGGGATGAAGGGTGTATAGATTGTTGTGATATACAATTCTGTGGGAACAAGCCTGCATGTAGCTGCAGAGAATGGTGCTAAAAGAAACACCATTTAGATAATAAGGTGCAAGATGTACAAGCAGAAGTAGGCCATTCAGCCCATGGTGTGTGCTCCGCCATTCCATAAGATCATGGCTAGTCTGACAATCCTCAACTCCACTTTCTCGCCTTTTCCCCATATCTCTTGATTCCCTTACTGATTAACAATGTTAATCTCAGCCTTGAACATACTTGACAACCCAACATTTACAGCCCTCTTCGGTGAAGAATGCCACAGATTTACTGCCCTATGAGAGAAGAACTACCTCCTCATCTCTGTCTTAAGCGGCAAATCCTTATTCTGAGATCATGCCCTCTGGTCCTTGACACTCCCACAAGGGGAAACAATCTTTCTGCATCTAATCTGTCAAGTCTGCTAAGAATGTTGTATGTTTCAATATGGTCACCTCTCATTCTTCTAAACTCCAATGAATACAGGCCCAAACTACTCAACCTATCCTCATAAGATGGTCCCTCCATACTTGCGAACCTTCTTTGGACTATCTCCAATGCCAGGATGTCTTCCTTAGATAAGTGGCCCAAAACTATACACAGCATTCCAGCTGTGATGTCAGTAGACTTTATTTCTTCACTTTTATTTAGGGTTGACGTAAGGAGAGAGTAAACAGGCAGATGGCTTTTAAATTGGTGACTGTGACCAACTTTCAGTTTACAACTTAACCCTTTCCAGCCTGACATATTTGCACTAGATCTCGCTCCCAATGCTAATTAATTATTCCAAGTAGCTACTAATTCACCAATCAGCATGTGATTCACCACAAAGAAACAGCAAAGGTGGAGTGAGCAGACCATACACTTCCAATTCCACCTCCATCCCCCTGCCGAAAAGCATAAAGTACACCCTCATAGTTTCATCATACTATGGTCCTCAAAATATTTTCTAGCATTTCCGTGATGACTGATATTAGGCTAACTGGTGAGATTCCCACCTGCATCAAGAAGACCACTATCAGCCCAGTGCCAAAGAAAGATCAGGCAATGTGCCTTAATGGCTACCGCCTGGTGGCACTGAATTACATCGTTATGAAGAGCGTTGAGAGGTCAGTAATGGTACACATCAACTCCAGCCTCCAGCTTGCCTTGATCCACTTCAATTCGCCAACCATCACAATAGGTCCACGGCAGGTGCCTTGTCCCTGGCCCTTCCCTGGAACATCTGGATAACATGAACATCTGTGTCAGATTCCTATTTATTGACTTTAGCTCTGCCTTCAACACCATAACTCCAACAAAATTCATCTCTAAACTCCAAGACCTAGGACTGTGCTCCCCTCTTTGTAACTGGATCCTTGACTTCATGACCCTTTGACCACAGTCAGCAAGGACAGGCAACAACACCTTCCTCCACAATAATCCTCAACGCTGGTGCCCTGCGAGGCTGTGTACTCAGTCCCTTACTGTACTCGTTATACACTCACGACTATGTGACCAAATTCAGCTCTAACTCCATTGACAAATTTGCTGATGACACTACCTTGATGGGTCGGATCTCAAACAATGACGAGGCAGAGTACAGGAAGGAGATAGACAGCTTAGTGGCATGGTGTAAAGACAACAATCTCTCCCTCAATGTCAGCAAGACAAAGGAGCTGCTCATCAATTTCAGGAAGCGGAGCCCCTATCTATATTGATGGCGCTGAGGTGGAGGTGGTCGAGAGCTTCAAGTTCCTAGGAGTAAATATCACAACAATCTATCCTGGTCCACCCACGTCGATGCTACAGTCTAGAAAGCACACCAATGCCTTTACTTCCTCAGAAGACTAAGGAAATTCGGTATGTCCTAAATCATTCTTACCAAATATTTATAGATGCACCATAGAAAGCGACCTATCCAGATGCATCACAGCTTAGTATGCCAACTGCTCTGCTCAAGACCTCAAGAAATTACAGAGAGTTGTGATCGCAGCCCAGTCCATCGTGAAAACCAGCCTTCATTCCATTGACTCTGTCTACACTTCCCGCTACCTCGGGAAAGCAGCCAACATAATCAAAGACCCCTCTCACCCCGGTTATACTCTCTTCCACCCTCTTCCATCGGGCAGAAGATACAAAAGTTTGAAGACACGTACCAACAGATTCAAGAACAGCTTCTTCGCTGCTGTTATCAGACTTATGAATGGACCTCTCATATATTTGAGTTTAACTTTCTCTGCACCTTCTCTGCAGCTGTAATACTATATACTGCATTCTGTTCTATCACCCTGATATATGTACGGAATGTACGATTTGTCTGGTTAGTACACAATACAATACACTATATCTCGCTTCATCTGACAATAATAAATCAAATCAAAAAGCCAACCACACCCTTGCATGTGCAATACAGGTCAATAAGCTCACCACTGATCTAATGTAACCTTGAATCCACTTTCCTGCCTGTCCTACACACCCCTAGACTCACTTGTCAGTTAACAATCTGTCCAACTCAACCTTAAATATATGCAATAACACAGCCCTTACTAGTCTTTGGAGCAGAGAGTTCTAAACAGCAATGACTATTTGAAAGAAGTCAGATTCCTCCTAACTCCTCCTCATCTCTGTCTTAAAAGGAGACCCCTTATTTTTAAATCATGGTCCTAGACGTCCTCTCAGCATCTTATCTGTCAAGCCCTGTTGGAATCCTTGATAACAAGGATGAACATAGCAGGCAAAGCAGCATCAGAGGAGCAGGAAAGCTGATGTTTCAGGCCTAGACCCTTCTTCAGAAATGCGGGAGAGGAAGGGGATTCTGAAATAAATAGGGAGAGAGGGGAGGCGGAGAGAAGATGGATAGAGGAGAAGATAGGTGGAGAGGAGACAGAAAGGTCAAAGAGGCAGGGATGGAGCCAGTAAAGGTGAGTGTAGGTGGGGAGTTGGGGAGGAGATAGGTCAAGGGGGTGGGATGAGGTTAGTAAGTAGGAGATGGGGGTGGGGCTTGAGGTGGGTGGAGGGTGTAGGTGGGAGGAAGGTCAGGTTAGGGAGACTGGTTTTGGGATGCGGTAGGGGGAGGGGAGATTTTGAAGCTTGTGAAGTCCACATTGATACCATTGGGCTGCAGGGTTCCCAAGCAGAATATGAGGTGCTGTTCCTGCAACCTTCGGGTGGCATCGTTGTGGCACTGCAGGAGGCCTACGATGGACATGTCGTCTGCGGAATGGAGGGGGAGTTGAAATGGTTCGCGACTGGGAGGTGCACTAAACAACTGCACCTCCCAGCTTTCCTGCTCCTCCGAAGCTGCTTGGCCTGCTGTGTTCATCCACTTTGTTATCTTTAGAACTGGGGTTTGCCTAGAGCCAGCCACCCTTTGGTTGACAGTGCTCCGCCTGTCTCGGACGGGATCAACTACTGTCAATCATCCCAAGGATTAACACTGAGTGGGTAAGCCGTCACCACGGCGTCAGGCGGCGGGGCTTACGTCTGCCAATCATTCCGTAGTTTTTGGCCCGAGCGGCATGCTGTCACCATGGAGACGGTGGGCGTGACCAGACGGTGTCAATCACTACGGCGTTTAGTGCTGAGTGGGCGGGTGTCACCATGGAAGCAGTGGTTGAGTGTGGCTGCTGTCAATCACGCTCTGGGGTTAGCCCTGAGTGGGTGAGCTGTCACCATGGGGATAGTGGGCGGGGGCAAGCGCTGTCAATCACCCCAGCGGCCGTGTGAATGGAACTCTAGGCGGTTTGGTTGAGGGTAGTCTCCTAGCAACGGGTTGTTCCCCACTGAGTGCGGGATTTCATCGGGGCTAAGGAGCCTTCTGTCCCGGGGCAATGGAGCCATTGCCGGCCAGCTTTTATGGGAAGCTCGATGAGAAAAACCCAGTTGTATGTTCACTTGAACAAAAGTTGATCCTGTTTATGAGAGATATGGAGAGAGTGTCCTCCTACCGCTCGTACAGAAGAGGGTAAGGCCTGGAAACTCACCTCCCGTTTTTATAGAACTGAAAACCCCCCTTCGTGTCGTGTAAATTGTTGTAGCTGCTGTTTATATTTAAACTCAATCAAAGCCAGTGGTAATCACAAATACGAATTTGTTGTTTCTAATTTATTGCTGGCCTGGCCTGGAAAATGGGGTACCTATCCAATTAATATATATTAAACATATAAATTTTAAATAGTATTTAAATTCACTTGCTGGCAAAATCCCTACTGTTTTTTGTACACTTTAATGTCAACATTTATCAGTTTTAAGTCCTAATACATACGTTTCCATTGGTTGCTTTCTATGCAAACTTGTCACGTTGTATTTCAGTAAAGAAATCAAAGGATTTGGGAAAAATCAGGAAAGTGGGGTTGAGTATTATCATATCAGTCATGGTTACAAGGGGATCAAAACTGGGAACTTAACATTCAAAAATATTTAACCTTTCAGAAAGATGACAGGATGGAAAAGATGGTGGGGTAGCACTGTTCATTAGAGATGAAATGAGGACAGTTATGAGAGGCGATCTAGGCTCTGATGATACGGAATCCACTTGGGTGGAAGTAAAAAACTGCAAGGTAAAAAAGACACTGGTAGTAGTGTACAGATCCCCAAACAGTAGTCACTCATTAGGAAAGGCTGTAAATCAATAAATGTAAAAAATTTAGAGCAAAAATTATTGGTGACCTTAATCTTCATGTTGATTGGATTAATCAAATTGGAAGGAGTAGCTAGAGCAACAAATTCATAGATCACATTAGGGATAGTTTCCTTGAATAATATGTTGTGGAGCCACCCAGGGGACTGGCTATCTTAGATCTGTTAATAAAGCTGTTTTAATCAATGACCTTGGAGTAAAACTTCTGTGCGGAAGTAGTGATCAGGGCATGATAGAGTTTAATATGCAGTTTGAGAATGAGAAACTTGGGTTGGAAACAATAGTGTTTAACTTAAATAATGAGAATGATAGTAAGCAAATAATGGCAGACATTTAAGAGAGTAATTCATGACTCTCAACAAAATACATTCTGTAAGGAGGAAAGATTCAGAGAGGGATAAACAGCTATGACTAACTAAGAAGTTAAAGAAAGTATTAATTTAAAAGAAAAAGCATATAAGATAAAAGTCAGCTTCAGAGATTGGGATAAATTCAGAATCCAGCAAAACAGGACTAGAGAGAGAAATTATGAGGGTTAGCTAGTGAGGAATATAAAAACTGACAGTAAGAGCTACTTTAAATATATAAGAAGGAGGAGGAAGGTCAAAGTGAACATAGACCTTTTAGAAATGAATTGGGCGTTTGATTGTGGGGAGCAAGGAAATGACAGAGGAGGTAAGTAGGTATTTTGAACATTCTTTATGGTGGAAGATACTTCGAGCATCCCATTACTTCTTTCGAATATGGGGAAGGAGGTAGGTACCATTGACATCACCAGAGAAGTAGTATCAGACAAACTAATAGGGCTAAAGGCAGATAGGTCTCCTTGCCCTGATGACTTGCTAAAAGATGTAGCTACAAAAATATTGGATGCATTGGTTGTAACTTTCCAAACATCTTTGGATTCTGGAGAATTACCAGAGGTTTGGAAAACTACCAATATGACATTACTATTCAAAAAGAGGGGCCAAAAGTGGGTAACTTGTATGCCGATTAGCCTAATATCTCTTGTTGGAAAAGTATTGGAATCAATTAGTATGTATGTATTATTATCCAATCAAGCAAAGTCAGGATGACTTCATAAAAGGGAAATTATGTCCTTATTAGTTTCTTTTGAGTAAGTCTTAACCAGAGGAGATAGAGAAGAACCAGTAGAGGTGTTGTATTTGGATTTCCAAAAGTTGTTCGACAAGATACTTCACAAAAGGTTAAGCCATAAGAGCCCATGGTGTTGGAGGTCATGTATTAGCATGAATAGAAAATTAGCTAATGGGCAGGAACCAGCAAGTGGGGATAACGGTTCTTTTTCAGGTTGGCAATCTGCAACCAGTGGGCTTTCGTGGGGATCAGTGCTGGTACTGCAGGTGTTTGCAATATACGTGAATATTTGCAGAAAGGAAGTGAAAATACTGGAGGCAGGTTTGCAGATGACATAAAAATAGGTGGAAAGACAGGTTGTGAGATGGATACAGACAGTTTATAGAGAGATATTGATAGGGTAAGTAAGTGGGCAAAAATGTTGGCAAATGGAATATAATGTGGGAACATGTAAAATTGTTTACTTTGAAAGAGAGAACAAAAGAACAGGGTATTACTTAAATTGGGAAAAGCTGCAGTAAGCGGCAACACAAGGAACCTTGGGTGTAGTTATTCAGAAAACACAGAAAGCTAGTTCACAGGTGCAGCCGGTAATCAGGAAAGCTAATGGAATGTTGGCCCTTATTCCAAGGAGGGTGGAGTATAAGAGTAGGGAAGTCTGACTACGTGCTGGTGAGACCACATCTGGAGTCCTGTGAGCATTTTCGTCCCCTTATTTAAGGAAAGATATCATTTCATTGGAGGAAGGTTCGCTAGGATAATCGCTGGTATGGAGGGATTGTCTTAGTGCAAAGATTAAACAGTTTGGGACTCTACTCATAAAACTGAGAAGAATTAGAGGTGATTTCATTTAAACATGTAGGATTCTTGAAGTCCTTGACAAGTAGATACTGAGAGGATGTTTCCCATTATGGGAGAATCTAGGACCAGAAGGCATAGACTCAGAATTAATGGCACCAATTAAAGATTGAGATGAGGAGGAATTTCTTCTGTCAGGCAGTTGAGAATCTCTCCTAGCCACAGAGAGCTGTGGGGGCAGAGTCCTTGTGTGTATTTAAGCCTGGGGTGGATAGATTCTTGAATAGCTGGGGAACGGAGTTTTATGGGAAAAATGCAGGAAGTGAATGTGTGGAATTTCAGATTAGCTATGATCGTATTGAATGGTGGCGCAGGCATGAGGCACTGAACACCTTACTCCTGTTCCTAATTCTTATGATCTCATTGAATATTTGTGTAGACTCCAGTCAGGCTGAATGGCCTCCTTTTGCTCCATTTTATAGTCTTTGTAATCCACCTGCCAATGGTGAGACTGTAATGCCTTGATGCTGTGCCCACTCTGAACTGCAGAGATGCACCTCAGTTTGGTGTTTGAAAAGGCAACTTGATTTATGTAGTGGACCTAACTTGGCATTTGGTGTGTTCACACTCACTAATCGTTAGTGGTAGAATGTCATATTTATGTTGTATACTTCTGAAACCTCTAAAGCTCCCTGAGATCAGTGCAAACTGGTGACTCACAGATGCACAGCTTTGTTCTTGTGCCAATGAATCTGTGCCTGAAAGGGCTCAAAACCCCAGAAAAATGCAATCTCAGCACTGAACATTCAGAGAAAACTGGCCCCTGCAAGTAGAATGGACAAAATCTCTCAGAAGGTGCTTATTCAATCATGGCTGGTTCTCTGCTGTGTTAGCAACTGATGGATTCACTAATGGGCCAATCAGCAGGAAACACGGGAGGAACTTAATCAATGATTGGAGGAACAACAAGCATTAGGTGAAATAAGAGGTGTCAGTGACCCTTTCTGGGGCCATGTGTGCTTTTGCCCAGTCCATGGGGAAGGTGTGGGTACCTTTTGCAAGGGTTGGTGGTGTGCCTGTTGCTGTGCTGTCATGGTGGTATCTGCCAGGTAGCCCTTTGCTGCAGCTATGGGGTCTGTCGGGTAGTTCTGGTGTGGGAATGGGTGATGGTTAGGGTGAGTGATGGGCAGGAGGAAGCTTCAAACAGGGTAGAGTGAGAAGTTGCTGGTAAGAAATGTGAGGTGGGTGCAATAAGGAGGTTCCAAGGGAAGTAGGATCAGGTAGGTGGAAGACAGAAACTCCAAGTTTCTGGTGGATGAGGAAGGATGCTCAAAAGATGCTGGTAGAGGTAGAAGGAGGCTGCAAGGGGTGGAGATACGAATACATTGCAAGATGGGAGGACAACATGGCTGTGAGGGGAATGGAGAAGTAGGATACTGCAGGAATGGTGGAGAGGGGAAATGGAGAAAGAGGTGGCAAGAGGGAGTAGGCCTAGTGGGCCAGAGTTGGGGAAGTAGGCTCCATGAGATCTGTGGAAAAGGAAGAAAACTGAGTGGGGAGAGAAGAAGACTGTTGAAGGGGTGAGAGAGAAGAAGGATGCAAGGGAGAGGTGGGCTAGATGCAGGGGGTAGAGAAGGAGACTGCAAGAGATCTGAGGGTGATGCTGCAAGTAAGGGAGAGGGAAGCTGCAGACCGAGAGATAGATAGTTTGCAAGTTAGTGAGAAGCTTGAAACCTGTCAGCAAAGGAACACTCTGCTAATATGGAGCTTGGAAAACTTTAAGTCACTGAGGTAATGTTTTCCTTGCAAATGTGTGTGAATACTCCAGCTAAAGGCTGCATATGTTCAGGATCTAGTATGTGGGAAAAATGTAGTAGATGCTATTGTAATGAATACAGTGTCAATGGTTAAATTATATCTGAACTTGTGATCTGAGATATGCAAAAGGATAATAACTGTCTGGTCAAATTCTTCTAGCTTTGCATATGTCATAGAAATGCCTTAGTTGTGACATCACCAGTCTATAGAAGGTATGTTTAGGGTGATGGTTTTGTACGCAGAAATGTGTCTAAGTTATTTGGAAAAGAAGGACTTATGTTTGTTGTCTTGCGCTAATTTAAATACTGTAGCATCTCATATATACTATAGTGCCTTGGGAAACTGAGGCTTTTGCATCAGGTTCTTGTTGACATCAGCAGCTTCCTGAAACAAGTTGTCCTTCCCGGTTGATCAGATGGGCATATATTATGCTTACCACAACCTTGAATTTGTTCACCTACGACTCTAAGGGTCTCCTAACAATCCCTGCAACATATTTCAATCTACCGACCACTTACGTGGATTGGCCATGCTAAATTGCCTATAGTGTCCAGGGATATGCAGGCTAGGTGGATTAGCCATGGCAAATGCAGAGTTGCAGGGATACGGTGTTGAGGGGGAGGAGGGGGATTTGTTGGGTCTGGGTGGGATGCTCTTTGGCAGGTTGGTGTGGACTCAATGAATGGGCCGCTTCCACAGTGTAGGGATTCTATGTTCCATGCACCTTGCAGGTGATCAATGCCATGTTTGTCAGGGTCAGATAACTCTCACTGTAGCCATTGTTAACTATAGGTGGACCTCATTGAATATAAGTTATCTGATTGGGGCTGTTAACCTGGTCCAATCAGGGACCCATAGCTGACAGATACAAACAGGAGTGTCAGAGGTTCTGTTCACTCTGACAGCTGGCTCTGAGGAAGCCAGACCAGTGTCAAGCACTGTGTACATATAAGTAAAGGGTGACTTGGTGACACAACACCAGCCTCTGTGTAGTTATTTCACTCACATGTGTTACACTAGCTGGATTCCTGCACAGACTGCACACACGTGGCAATCAAAACAGCACCCAATGGTTTTTATGCAAGTCTGTGCAAGACATTCTGAGAACTCGGAGATAGTAAGAACTGCCGATGCTGGAGTCAGAGATAACACAGAGTGGAGCTGGCACACAGCAGGCCAGGCAGCATCAGAGGAGGAGGAAAGCTGACGTTTCGGGTCGGGACCCTTCAGAACTGCTGTGATTCCTTCTGTGCCAGTCATAACTCCAAGCAGAAGCTGATGGCACACTGTAGCACAGAGTGAACATCAAATTTTATACTTCATCTTCGGTTCTGCAGCTTAAACTTTGGCATAGATTACATGCTGTGGATTTTCCTCCACTGTCCCATTCAATGTCGAGCAGAATATTAAGATGAAGTGGATGGCAAGGCTTACCTTCATATTCCTAACATAACTTTCTCGACATTTCTGTCTTGACCCCCTAACCAGTACAGCCCTCCCTATCTGTTGCACATAGCCATCAGGAGGGAAGAAGAATAAGATAAACAGCCAGGTTTCTAGGCTGAGTGCCACTATACACACTGACCTGAGGGTCCATCCAGAGAAAGATGACTGAAGCCTATAAGGTCAACGAGTAAACAACCAACTAAAGATGCATAAAATTGTGAGGTGCACAGATAGGTTAGACAGGAAAAGACTTTTTCCCTTTGGAGGGATCGATGAACAGGGGGCGTAAATTTAAGGTTTAGAAGAGATGTGAAGAAAACGTTTTCACCCAGAGGGTGGTGGTTCTGGAACTCACTGCCTGTAAGCATGGTAGAGGTAGAAACCCTCACAACACTGAAGTAGTATTTAGATGTGCACTTGCAATGCCAAGGCCTATAAGGCTATGGGCCAAGTGCTGGGAAATGGAATTAGAATAGTTAGGTGGTTGCTTTTGACCGACTGAATAGGCCAAAGTGCCTTATGTGTTGTAGACCTCTACGATGGAATGTATGAATCTCTAACGTAAATCTAACAGAGTTATGATCGCAGTCTGCAAAATGCTACCCCACTGATACTTCAACCACTTGCCCATCTTCATTACCTAAAATTAAGTCCAAGACTGCCCCCTCTTTTGTAGAACCTTCAACGCATTAGCTTAAAAAGATAATGGACAGATGTCAGAGGTCTTTACTCAGAGAGTAGTAAGGGCGTGGAATGCCCTGCCTGCAAAAGTAGTAGACTCGCCAACTTTAAGGGCATTTAAATGGTCATTGGATAAACGTATGGATGATAATGGAATAGTTTAGGTTAAATTGGCTTCAGATTGGTTTCACAGGTCGGCGCACATTGAGGGCCGAAGGGCCTGTACTGTGCTGTAATGTTCTATGTTCCTAATGCATTTTAAGAATCCACTCCCTCTGAACATCAAAATTCAAATGAACCATTTCAGTGAGCTCCATGGATAGAAGCCATTGATTGCCTTTCCAGAATTTTCCTCCAACCATAATGCCATATTTTTGTGTATGTTTGTACATGTGTGTATAGGAAGTTTTATAAGTGGGTTGGATTTCTAACTTGCAAAGTTACATGTTGACAGTTCATAGGCATTTCCCTATAGCTAGAATCTTTTTATTTGCAATAGATGGTAATTCTCCATGGCAACACCTTGACCAGTTTACTTGCCAACTGATCAGCACTGTCCTCTCATGCAATATAATGTTGTTTCTCGCCTCGAATTTATATTTCGACATAAAGCTTTGATATAATGTGCCATTTTCAGCAATATTCGATTTCTGTATTACCAAAAGATGATTTGTAAAGTTTGAAGCAATTTCATAACTCACTGTGTCACTAATGTCTGGGAGACGGAGAGACCCATGAGATCTTGGCAGCATTTGCTATTTGATGTGATCTGTAGAGTGTTCAAAGTCAATTTGTCTGCTACCCATATTTACTTCAATAATTCGCAATGGATGTTAGAATATAAGTTATAAGGAAAGCTCCAAGTTCAAGTCCTCTCTGTCATAGAACATAGAACATGTTCAAATAGGTTGATACAAAACATTTACATTTTAAAAAATGTGCTGCATACGTATTATAGATTGTATTACTGTTTTAATTTGTATAGAGTCAGAATCATATAGAACAGAAACAGACTCTTTGGTCCAACTTGTCCATGCCGACCAACTTTCCCTAACTCAACTAGTCCAACTTACCTACGTTTGGCCTATATCCCGCTAAACCTTTCCTACTCATGTACCTGTCCAAATGTCTTTTAATTATTGTAACTGGACCTGCATGTATCACTTCCTCTGGCAGTTTATTCCACGTACGAACTACCCTCTGTGTGAAAAATTTGCTCCTCAGGTTCCTTTTGAATCTTTCTCCTCTCATCCTAGGGAAAAGACCTTTGCACCTCACCTTATGTATGCCCCTCATGATTTTATAAACCTCTAAAAGGTCACCAACCCATCAACCTCCTATGCTCCAGTGGAAAACATCCCAGCTTATCCAGCTTCTCCATAACTCAAACTCTCCAGTCCGGGCAATGCCCTCGTAAATCTTTTCTGAACCATCTCCAATTTAATAATATCCTTCCTGTATCAGAGTGACCAGAACTGCAGAGAGTACTCCAAATTGTTATCTGTTCAAAACTTTAAAAAGTTATGCGTTTGTTCTGTTTGTAGGAACTGGAAATCTCACACTTTGTGTTCTTTAAAAGGAAGTAACTGCTCTCTGGCCAAATTATAACATAAATTTGATGGTCTAACAGGCCATAAATCAAGTTCAGGTCCCTTCTGTAAAATGTAAAACTAGAAGAAGCAAAGTCCAACAACTTTTCCAATTCCACAAAAGTCTAATCAACTGACTTGTTCTCCATCTGTTGGTAAACAGGTCTTGCTTTTCTATTCTACTGCGATATTTGAAATATCTTCATAAATTTACTTTAGTCACTTCCCCAATCTCTCAACCTCATCACACCAAAACATGATTCTATGAAGGGCCAATCTTCAAAATTATGTTTACATGCCCTTGTTAGATTATCTCCCACTCCCTAATCTCACTTTTTCTGAGATACTTGGTCTCGAGTCTCAGTGTATTTTAAATGTGTAATTTCATGCAATATTTTTAATGGTAATCGCATGATATTGATTTAATTATTACTGAGTTATGTCTTAGAAGTTAAATTGTCTGTTTGTCCCACATCTGCTATAGGAGATGACTTTATTAGCTATTCCTCTATTTTTATTCAAGAGCTAATGAATTATTTTGCATCTGGAATGAGTATGAAAAACTGATACCAGTTCGTTATTACCAAGAAAAACTACTGAAGATTGGAAGTTTTCTAGTACAACTGAAGGTACATCACCATAAATTAATGTTTTGATAGAATCAACAAGAAGTTTTTTTTATCTGTAATAAAATGTTAATCCTGAAATTGTCTGCACCATTATGTTAAATTAATATTTATTTGTAATTAATTTATATTGCACCATTGTATATCATCTTGGCTGCACTCTGTTCACTATTATGTCAGGAGCTTTTGGGTAAAAATCAAGTTCAGATGTGACAGATGTGACAAAAATGTTCTGGCTTGTCTGTTCATGTAGATATAATAGATTCAGTGGTACTGTTTAACAAAGGATTAATGTGCTCACCTGATCTGACCAACATTCTTCAATTCACACCATCATGCACTGCTAAGTCAGTCATTCATGTCAGATAGTTGTGTTGCATTCCTAACACAAAATTACCCCACTCATATTGGATTAGTAAGCATTGTCAGTTCAAATACTTAAAAATCTCAAACTGGTTTCTTAATAGACAAACTGATGACTCCAGTTACATAGCAATTAGCGAACACAGTGTAGCATGGTGCTTTCTGGGCTCAATGTTTCTGGTCATGTAATGTCATCTGGTCCTTGGCTCATTAGCTTACTCAACTCTTAAAGCAGCACCCCTCTCAAAGTGATAGCACACTTCCTCTTTATCAAAGATTATATTACATGAACTAACAGTGAAAATAAGTATTGAATAGATAGTTGCAAAGGATATTTATGCAGAAACAGGAATTGTACAGTTTATACGTTTATGAGTCTGTATAGCATTTAGGTGGTTTGACAATACTTCTGGACCTCATGAAGGTATAACCTTCTGGAGATTTAAACTTCACAATTGATTGTTCCTGACCTGTTTGAGTGCTGGTCTCTTGTGTGTTGTTAGAGCGTTGGTTGTTTTTATGATGGTCTTTCATATCTCCAGTATTCAGGTGTATCTTTGTGTGTGTATTCGATGCACAGTTAGAGTACTGTCCGCTTTCCTGAGTTGACTTCTATGTTGCTCCATTAGGTGTTGGGAGGTGGCAGTTTGTAAGAGTAAGACTCTGACCTGTCCTATGCACTGAATAAGTTATTCTGCACCTGCAATTTGGTCATGTACCATCTTCATTCTCCCTTGGTTTGCAAGAAATTTGTCTAGTATTTCTGAGAACTTGGACAGGCAATTGCTTGGCAGTGTTGTTCTAACTTGCATTCTAGAGATAATCTGCTGGTGTTAGTAAGCAAGAGAAATATCTCTTGGGAGTGATTCAAAAGAGTCAGGGTGCAGAAGTGAGTCATAGAGTCATACAGCACAGAAATAGACCCTTTGGTCCAACTAGTCTTTGCCAACCATAATTGCAAACTAAACTAGTCCCACCTGCCTGCACTTGGCCCATTTCCCTCCAAACATTCCTTATTCATGTATTTGTCTAAATGTCTTTTAAATGTTGTAATTGTACCCACATCTACCATTTCCTCTGGAAGTTCATTCCACACACAAACCGCTCTGTGTAAAGAAGTTGCCCTTCAATTCCTTTTTAAATCTTTCTCCTCTAACCTTAAAAATATGCCCCCCAGTCTTGAAATCGTCCACCCTAGGGAAAAAACACCTGCCATTCACCTTATCTATACCCCTCAACATTAAAAACCTCCATAAGGTCATTCCTCAACCTCCTGTGCTTCAGTGAAAAAAGTCCCAACTTATCCAGCCTCAGCTTATAACTCAAACCTTCCATTCCCGGCAACATTCTGGCAAATCTTTTCTGAACCCTCTCCAGCTTAATAATATCCTTCCTATAACAGAGTGACCAGAACTGGGCATAGTAGTCCAGAAGAGGCCTCACCAACATCCTGTACAACTTCAATGTAACTCCCTGAAGTCATGCCGGACAAATCTGTTGGAATTCTTTGAAGAGGTAAATGAGTAAGTTAGACAAAGGAAAACCAGTGGACGTGATCTGTTTGGATTTCCAGAAGGCCTTTGAGAAGATGCTGCACAGGAGGCTGCTAAATAAGATAAGAGCTCATGGTGTTAGGGGAAAGGTAATGGCATTAATAGAGGATTAGCTGACTGGAAGTTGGATAAAGGGATCTTTTTCAGGATGGCAGCAAGTGACTAGTGGAGTTCTGTAGGAGTTAGTTTTGGGTTATACATGAAAAATATGGGTGAAGGAACTGAGCACATTGCGTCTCCTGCAAACTTAGCAACAAAGATAGGTGGAGGAACAGGTAGTGTTGAAGAAGCAGGGAGGCTGCAGAAGGACTTGGACAGGCCAGGAGATTGAGCAAAGAAGTTGCAGATGGAATAGAATGTGAGAAAATGTGAGGTTAAGCAGTTTGGTGGGAAGAATAGAGGCATACACTGTCTTTTAAATGGGGAAAGCCTTCTGAAATCTGAAGTGCAAGAGGTCTTAGGAATCTTAGTTCAGGATTTTATTAATGTTTATTAAGGTTCGGTTGGCAGTTAGGAAGGCAAATGCAATGTTAGCATTCATTTTAAAAGGGCTAGAATACAAGAACAGCGATGTACTACTGATGCTGTATAAGGTTCTAGTCAGACCACAGTTGGAATATTGTGAGCAGTTTTTGGCCTTATATTTAAGGAAGGATGTGCTGGCATTGGTGGGGGTGCAGAGGACATTGACAAGAACGATCTTAGGGTGAAGGGCTTGACATTTGAGAAGTGGTTGAGGACTTTGTGTCTAAATTCAGAGGAGTTTAGAAGAATAAGGAGTGGATCTCATTGAAACTTACGGAACACTGAGGGGTCTGGATACTGTGGATGTAAAGGAGATAGCTCCACTAGTAGGACAGACTAGGACCCAAGCGCACAGGACCAAGGGATAACCGTTTAGAACTGAGATGAGGAGGAATTTCCTCAGCCAGAGGTTGGTGAACGTGTGGATCTCATTGTCGCAGAAGTCAATGGAGGGCAAGTCATTGAGTGTATTTAAGACAGAGATAGATACATAGGTTCTTGATTAGTAGGGTCATCAAGGATTATGGGGGGAAGGCAGAAGAATGGGGTTGAGAAACAGATCAGCCATGATCAAATGGCAGAGCAGACTCAATGAGTAGAATTCTAGTTCTTCTTCTGTCTGGATATCTTATGGTCTTATGGTGTAGTGTAACAATATAAAAATCCTGTTTTGTTGTCCTGAACTTCATGCTAATTAACTTGAGAGTATGAACCAGTTGCTCGGCAAGACAGTTGAATCTGGGATAATGTGGTGACATTGTCACATGCTTTATTTCCCGTTTGGCATATATGTCCCTGAAAAGTTTGCATATCTGTTGTGGCTTATTATCAGGTATAATCTCTTTAGCTGTACCAGATAGAATGAATATTGCACTCATTGCCTGCCACAGGCACACTTGAATTGTCTTTTGACCGTCTGACAATTGGAAAATTGAGAAAGGACTGAATTGTTGCCTTGTATGATGAATAAATCAGTTGCAATTTTGTACCATAGGACTTGGAATGGAACTTCATGAGCGTGTAGAGGTTATTTATGTTGCTGTGATTGGAGTCTTTGTCGCATCTCACAGAGTCTCACTGTCTTCTCAATGGCATTTAATCCTTGGCTAGTATGCAGTATCTCATGTCAGAGGTCTTGATTGCACCATCGTGGCCCAGATGTGGCTGTTAAAATACCATAGAGCTTCGTGTACAAACACTGGTTTCCTTTTGAAAGTCGTGACTCTTGGGATACCTAGTTCATCTCCATATGGCCAAAGTGTATGGGGTGTCCGGAACCTCTTGCATCATATTGAGCCATTCTTCGATGATATATTGTCGTGTTGCCTTCGGTCATGGATTTCATGGGGTTGCAATCGAGCTCACCAAAATTCATCAGATCAGGCGTAGGCATGTCCTCCATCTCAATGTCTATACTGTTTTCTTGTAAGTCTGGTGGAATTTCTGAGTTTGGTGATCTGTTCAGTGTGTCCATGATAGCCAATTCAGTGTGAGGTTTATAGCAGACGTTGAAGTCATACCAGGTGTGTGTACTAGACATTGTTGCAGTGTGCGTGGTGCACTCATAAATGGTTTGCGTCAAATAATTTTCAGCGGTTTATGCCACACTTCCGCAGTGAACTGCTTCCCCGACAGTAAAGTATGGAATCATGAGACACAAAAAAACTAGAGCAAGTATTTCATGCAGTGTGTTGGAACAATTGGACTGAGCTTGCATTAGACTTTTGGATCCACATGCAATTGGTTTGCAATCTTGCATAATGCACACTCTAAGCCCTTTCTGAGATTTTCAGGATTGTCTCCTTTGATCATTGTACTACTGCATACAAGTTTCTACTGACTGTTTGTTTGGATGATTTGATGTGTTGACGGTCCTTCTGCCATATATTTGGAACATTTTTCTCTTAATGATGATCTTTATTTGAAAACTTTGTTACGTGTGGTGCTAAGTTTAAAATATTTGAGACATCTCCACAGATCCATTGTATTTCTTCAAGTCCCTGGGGTCCCACTGTAAATACAGCTTCTGCATTGCTTCAAATCTTGTCTGAGGCCTTTTATTTTCTCTTGTTTTCACATTTGCATTGTTGCCTTCGTATTTCAGGAAAAATCACCACTGATCACCATTTTTGTGTTATATTTGTTAATACAGAACTGCCATTCTCATACTGGATTGAAAAGTTGTCTAAGTTCAATTTATTTGAAAATATCAGACAGGCTTATTTAAGAGACAAACTGATAACTTGTAATAGCAAAACAACTAATGTAAATATCCTTATGCTTGGACTCCTCGTGGGTCCTGGTCAAGTGACGTCATAGAGTCATAGTCATAGAATCACACAGCACGGAAACAGACCCTTAGGTCCAACTTGTCCATGCCAGTCAGGTATCTTAAACTGAACTAATCCCATTTCCCTGCATTTGGCCATTTTCCCTTTAAAGCTTTCCTTTTCATGTAACCATCCAAATGTCTTTTTTTAAAGTTGTAATTGTACCTGCTTCTACCACTTCCTTTGGCAGTTCATTCCATACATGCACCACTCTCTGTGTGAAAAAGTTACCCCTTGGTTCCTTTTTATATCTTTCCACTCTCACCTTAAACAATACCCACTAGTTTTGGACTCCCCTACGCTGGGAAAAAGACCTTGCCCATTCACCTTTATCTGTGCCCCTCTTGACTTTATAAACCTCTATAATGTCACCGCTCAGCCTCCAATGTTCCAAGAAAACAAGTCCTAGCCTATACAACCTCTCTTTATAACTGAAACCCTCCAGTCATGGTAACATCCTCCGAAGTCCTGTAATCGCCAAGAAGCTGAACTAGTGCTTTGAAAAAAAGATGATCTTAAGGATCTAAAGGATCTTAAAGCAAAAACAAATAATTAATTATTTTCATGTTTGTAGGACTTTGCTGTATGAACATTTACTGATGTGTTTCTCTGCATGACAACTAAAACTTAGTGGCAATCGTAACAGTCCACTGTGGTGCCACAGGAATGTCTCCTGCATGCAGTCAGTCAGCACTGACATGGCAGGAGTCAAATCTAATGGATCAGTGTCTTCCACAGAGAGGCCAACCAATTTGACAACTAATTAGTGATGTTTTGATATTGTCAGTAAACTGGCAGGGCATCTCTTTCTCCAGTTTCATTTGTCCTTGAATGTTTATAAGGCTGTAAGCTTTATATTTTGAGACAATTACCTTGTGAGAACACATCACTTCATCGATATTCTTTTGACATTGCAACAACGTATGTGGGACCACTCAGTGGTTGCTCACCTTCGCCAGCTGCTATCTCCATTCATGCCATCTTGATCTGACAAACCTATCTCCTCGTCACCTCATAAGGGTACTTTCCCCTGAGGCCATTTAGGAATTCATCCAAGGAGGCATGTGAGAGCCTGGGCATTGCCCTTACTCTGCCTTGTGCCAAATCAACATGTCTGCGGTTTCCCGGAGTTCCCTTATTCCGTGGAGCTGCTGCCTTTTAATGGTGGTGCTGGTCTTGCTTATACCCATATTCCTCATCCCAACATCCTTTCCTAACTGATAGCAAAATACTGTGAATGCTGTAAATCTGAAAAAAAAAATAAACTGCTGGAGAAATTCAGTAGGTCTGGCAGTTTCTATGGAGAGAGAAACAGTTAATATTTTGAGTCTAGATCATGGATGATCCGATGACATTCCTCAGATCCACTTTCCTGTATTTTCCCCATAACCCTTTGTTCCTCAGCTGATCAAGAATTTATCCTAGCCTTAAATATACACAAAGACTCTACACCCACTGCTCTCTGTGGCAAGGAGTTACAAAGACTCGCAACACTCAGAACAAATTCCTCCTCATCTTAGTCTTAAAAATTGGTGCCTCTCAATTATGAGACTATGCCCTCTGGTCCTACACTCTCCCATGAGGGGAAATATCCTCTCAGCATTTACTGTGTCCAGCCCCTAGAGAATCCTAAATGTTTCAATGAGATCATTTCTCATTCTTCTCAACTCCAGTGTGTAGAGTGCCAACCTGTTTAGTCTTTGCTCATAAAACAATCTTTCCATACCTAGAATCATCCTAGTGAACCTATTCTGAACTGCCTCCAATGAAATTATATCTTTCTTTAAATAACGGGACCAAAACTGCTCACAGTACTCCAGATGTGGTCTCACCAACACTTAATCAGACTTCCCTACTCTTAGACTCCAACCCCTATGGAATAAGCGTCAATATTCCATTAGCCTTCCTGGTTACCAGCTGCACCTGTGAGCTAGCTTCCTGTGTTTTGTACACAAGTACCCTTCAGTCCCTTTGTGTTGTAGCTTTCTGAAGTTTTTCTGCATTTAAATAATACCATCTTTTGTTCTTCCTTCCAAAAGGAACGACTTTACATTTTCCCACACTATACTCAATTTGCTGACTTTTTGCCGACTTAACCTATCAATGTCTTTCTGTAAACTGTTTGTATCCATCTCACAACCTGCCTTTTTACCTATTTTTGTGTCATATGCAAACTTGGTTACAGTGTACTCACTTCCTTCCTCCGAGTCATTGAGGTATATTGTACAGAATGGCAGTCCCAACACTATCTGAAAATGAATTCTTATCCCCACTTATTGGTTCCTGCCCATTAACCTATGCTATTTCAATGCCAGTATACTATTTCCAACATTGTGGGCTCTTATGACTTAATCTCTTGTGAGGTACCTTATCGAATGTCTTCTGGACGTCCAAAAACTACACATCTGCTGGTTCCCCTCTATCTAATCCAGTTGCGATTTTGAGAAACTTCAATTAGTCAGACACAATTTCCCTTTTTTTTGAAACAATGCTGACTCTGCTTGATTTGATTATGAGTTTCTAAATGTTCCTTAATAATTGATTCCAATACTTTTCCAACAATAGATGATAGGTTTATCAGCCTATAGTTACTGCTTTTTGCCTCCCCCACCCTGCCTTTTTGAATAGGAATGTCACATTGGCAGTTTTCCAATCCTCTGGTTCTTCTCCAGAATTGAAGGATTTTTTGAAGATTACGGCCAATGCATCCACTACCTCTGTAGCTACCTCTTTTAGGATCCTAGAATGCAAGCCATCAGGGCCAGGGGACTTATCTGTCTTTAGCCCCATTAGTTTGTCTAGTACTACTTCTCTAATGATGGGATGGTACTTAATTCCTCCCTTGTATTCTTCTAAAGAAAAGTTATGCTGGACTTAAAACATTAACTCTGTTTTTCTCTCCATAGATGTTGCCAGACCCACTGTTTCTCCAGCAATCTCTGTTTTTATTCCTGTCTCAACTCACTGGTTCCTCAATAAAAAACGAAAGAACTGCGGATGCTGTAAATCAGGAACAAAAACAAAGTTGCTGGAAAAACTCGCAGGTCTGGCAGCATCTGTGAAGGAAAAAACAGAGTTAACGTTTCAGGTCCGGTGACCCTTCCTCAGATCAGGTTCCACAATCTGTGAGCTATTAATTGAGCAGTCCCTGCAATATCACGCTTCCATTTCTGACCCTTGCCTAGACTGCCATGCTATCCACTGTACAAAATTACATTTGAATTTCGTTAGTCAGTTTAAAATCCTGCCCATTGTAGTGGTTTACTATTTTGAATTAGCATTGTATGTATTGTTCATTTGAAACTTATACATTGAACAACAGAGATGGGCGGTAAGACGAAGCAGGAAAATGCATGCTTTATCTGTTAATGAAGGAGTGTTGTTGCAGCTCGTACACTTTTTATCTTCTGATCTGTTGCTGACTATACTTATATCCCAAGAAACCCACACCAACCAAGAAACTGTCTGTCACAGAATGATCAACACTTGAATTAATTCTTTTCACGTTAAGTAAAATATATTTGGTTAGAGACAAAAAAAAACTGCGGATGCTGGAATCTAACTTCCAGTTAGACCCCACCTCCCAGAACATATCCCTCTCCTCACCCTTCTCTGCCTTCCGCAGGACCATTCCCTTCGCCACTCCTTAGTTTGTGCCAGACTCCCCACCAACCACTCCAACCCCACCAACGACTCCAACCCCACCCCGATACCTTCCCCTGTAACCATAAAAGATGCAATACCTGCCCACACACCACCTCCCTCACCTCCGTCTAGGGCCCCAAACAGTCTTTCAAGGTGATACAGAGCTTCACATGCATCTCCTCCAGCCTAGTCTACTGCATCCAGTGCTTCCAATGTGGTTTTCTCTACATCAGTGAGACTAAACGTAGACTAAGTGACCGTTTCGCTGAGCATTTTCAACTGGCCCATAACGGCCAGCCTAACCTCCCAGTCACCACCCATTTCAAATCCCCCCACCACTCCACCTCTGACACGTCTGTCCTTGGCCTCCTCCAGTGTAGCAGTGATTCAGAATGCAACATTTGATGAGCAATACTTTTTCTCCCGCCTGGGCCATCCTATAGCCCAGAGGACTCAACATTGAATTCTCTCATAGAACATAGAACATAGAACATTACAGCGCAGTACAGGCCCTTTGGCCCTCGATGTTGCGCCGACCTGTGAAACCAATCTGAAGCCTATCAAACCTACACTATTCCATTATCATCCATATGTTTATCCAATGACCATTTAAATGCCCTTCAAGTTGGCGAGTCTACTACTTTCTCAGGCAGGGCATTCCATGCCGTTACTACTCTCTGAGTAAAGAACCTACCTCTGACATCTGTCCTATATCTATCACCCTTCAATTTAAAGCTATGTCCCCTTGTGCTAGCCATCACCATCTGAGGAAAAAGGCTCCCACTGTCCACCCTACCTAATCCTCTGATCATCTTGTATGTCTCTATTAAGTCACCTCTTAACCTTCTTCTCTCTGACGAAAACAGCCTCAAGTCCCTCAGCCTTTCCTCATAAGACCTTCCCTCCATACCAGGCAACATCCTGGTAAATCTCCTCTGCACCCTTTCCAATGCTTCCACATCCTTCCTATAATGCGATGACCAGAACTGTACGCAATACTCCAAGTGCGGCCACACCAGAGTTTTGTACAGCTGCAACATGATCTCATGGCTCCGAAACTCAATCCCTCTACCAGTAAAACCTAACACACCGTACGCTTTCTTAACAACGCTATCAACCTGGGTGGCAACTTTCAGTGATCTATGCACATGGACACCAAGATCTCTCTGCTCATCCACACTACCAAGAATCTTACCATTAGCCCA
>NC_063353.1:1938829-1975006 GCF_021869965.1 Rhincodon typus | reverse complement strand
GAGGTGGAGGGCGTGGGTGGTGTCACGGACATAGGTAGGGAGTTCCTAGACCAAGGGGGAGAAAATGGAGCTACCACACCCAGTCTATGCTTCGTTTCCCCAATGTAGAGGAGACCACGTTGTGAGCAGCAAATGCAGATTGGTAGAAGTGCTGCTTCACCTTGAAGGTGTGTTTGGGGCTTGGATACTGAGGAGGGAGGAAGTAATTGGGCAGGTGTTACATCTTTGGCGATAGCAGAGGAAGGTGCCGTGGGGCTGCAGGGCGTTGCTGAGAGTGAAGGATGAGTGTATCTGGGTGTGCCAGAGGGAACGGTCCCTGCGGAAGGCAGGATTCTGACCCATCTCCCGCACTTGCACCCTCACCCCTCTCTTCCCTCTGCAACAGTGATAGGGTTACCTTGTGCTTAACTACCATCCCACCAGCATCCACGTTCAGAAGGTAATCCGCTGCCATTTCTGCCACCTCCAGCGAGATGCTACCACTAGACACATATTCCTCTCTCCTTCCTTGTCCACCCGACACGGGGACCATTCCCTCCAGGACACCCTGACCCACTCTTCCCTCACTCCCAACCAACCCGCACAGCCCCATGGAACCTTCACCTGCAATTGCCGAAGGTGTAACACCTGCCCATTTACTTCCTCCCTCCTCAGTATCCAAGACCCCAAACATACCTTCCGGATGAAGCAGCACTTTACCTGCACTTCCGACAATCTAGCCTGCTGCATTTGCTGCTCACAATGTGGTTTCCTCTACACTGGGGAAACGAAGTGTAGACTGGGTGACTGCTTTGCAGAACATCTAAGTTCTGTCCGCAAAAATGACCCTGAGCTTCCAGTTGCCTGTCACTTTAATGCACCACCCTACTCCCTGGCGAACATCTGTGCCTCAGGCTGCTATAGTGTTCCAGCAAAGCTCAGCGCAAGTTGGAAGAACAACACCTCATTTTCTGCTTGGGGAGCATGCAGCCCTCCAGACTTAATATCGAGTTAAATAATTTTAGGGTCTGAACTCTCCCATGTCCTCGCCCCATATCCCACACATCAGGCCTTGTTATTACATAGTCTGCCATTACACACTACCTATTGTTAGCCGCTAACAGTCTCCATAACAGCTATTCACTCTCCTAGCCAGATTGTATCCATTCTTTTGTCTGTCCAACTGTTCTCTCTCTATGGGCTCTATCCCGACCTATTGTTTACTTCTTCCCCCTGTCCCCACCCTATCTTCTGCGTATTAACCGACAGTTTCCTAGCTAACATCACTTCTGAGGAAGGGTCACCAGACCCAAAACGTTAACTCTGATTTCTCTTCACAGATGCTGTCAGACCTGCTGAGCTTTACCAGTAACTTCTGTTCTTGTTCTGTAAATGCTTTTGTTGGTTCTGGCAACTTTGAAATAGCAACAATGGGTCTTGTTCAATTCACAATTCCATGGATTCCTGTCTTTTCTGTTCTCTCTTTTATATCTGTACAACACGCAATCTTCATTCCATTAACAGATACCTTGAGTATCCCAAAGTGTATACAAGAACTTGTAAATGCAAACTGTTCCATTCAGAGAGAACCTTTCCTCTCAGATGAATTTTCAGTGTGTTCTAAACTGCCAAACAGAAAACAGGTTGAAACCCAACACTGAAATTATTTGTTTCTATTTACTTGGCACTTGCTTCCTAGCTATTCGTCCACATGGCAGTTTCAGGACACGTGGGCATATTTTGGAACCTATACGATGTTATAATCAATAAACCAATTAATCCTCCTGCGGAATGTTACCCAGTGTAGTTTGGCCTTGAAGGGATCATTGCATAAAACTAAATTAAGGTGTTTTTTCAAAACATGGATCAACACAACTGTAGTTGCTGATGATGTGACAGAATTATTCATACTTCTCCAGACAGAGATGATATGAGCTTGAAGCTGAGAATACATGGGGGAGTAAAAAAAGACTTCTTCCAGAAAAATAATGTTGCTTTTGAAGGCATGACAATGATACATATTGGTCTTATTATTTACTGAAGCATTTTCCAATGATTACACCCCTTTCCTTACAATACCTTTCTGCTAAGTTCTAAATCAGGGTTCTTTCATTAATATCCAGTCTGAACACATCACAAGTTTGGCATTAGTAGCATTGTAGTGTAGTATTTGCGTATTGTTTACTTAGGATAATCTATGTATGGCGTTTCAAGTTTGTGAGAATGGGAGTTGAAATTTACAAAATATATGAAAAACCTATTGTGTATTTAATTAGAAATGAAGATTCAGCAAGTTATCCACTTGGCAGTGTCAGGAAGCAATCTCACATCCAACCTTGACTGTAATTTATAATAAATTCCAGCCAATGCTATCAAGTATTCCTGAACTGGAGTCTCCCATTGAGTAAGAACTGAACCTGTGGAACGTAATGTGCTCCCTGCCATTTTGGATACTTGTAACTCAGGAATGCCATTATCATTTGTAAAATGGAACAATGATATGCTATTTCAGATACAGCCATATAGTCACAGAGAAAATCTTTTCCTATTTTCTGGTACCTCTTTTAGAACTCTGTCCTTATGTGAATTAAAGTTATGCAAAAAACAACCTACTTGAGAGATATCAATTTAGAGTCATAGAGTCATAGAGATATACAGCATGGAAACAGACCCTTCGGTCCAACTCGTCCATGCTGACCGGATATCCTAAATAAATCTAGTCTCATTTGCCAGCATTTGGCCCATATCCCTCTAAACCTTTCCTATTCCTATACTCATCCAAATGCCTTTTAAATGTTGTAATTGTACCAGCGTCCACCACTTCCTCTGGCAGCTCATTCCATACACACACCACCCTCTGCATGAAAAGGTTACCCCTTAAGTCTCTTTTAAATCATTCCCCTCTCACACCGAAAACCTATGCCCTCTAGTTTTGGACTCCCCCACCCTGGGAAAAGACCTTGTCTATTTATCCTATCCATGCCCCTCATGATTTTATAAACCTCTATAAGGTCACCCCTCAGCCTCCAATGCGCTAGGGAAAACAGCCTCAGTTTATTCAGTCTTTTCCTACAGTTCAAACCCTCCAACCTTGGCAACATCCTTGTAAATCTTTTCTGAATCAGTTCAAGTTTCACAACATCCTTCCTATAGCAGGGAGACCAGAATTACATGCAGTATTCCAAAAGTGGCCTAACCAATGTCCTGTACAGCCGCAACATGATCTCCTAACTCCTACGCTCAATACACTGATGAATAAAGGCAAAAATATCAAATGCCTTCTTCACTATCCTATCTACCTGTAACTCCACTTTCAAGGAACTGTGAGCTTGCACTCCAATGTCTCTTTGTTCAGCAACACTCCCCAGGACCTTACCATTAAGTGTATAAGTCCTGCCCTGATTTGCCTTTCCAAAATGCAGCACCTCACAGAAATTTTTTAAAACTCAAACTATTGAATTTAAATCTGATATCCTAACACAAACGGATACCACAATGTACATGGGTTTCTTTTCTAATTCAGTATGTAAGAAGCTCTACAAAAAAGGATTTGCATTTAGATCCAGTAATGGGGAATGCATGAAAGCAGATGAGAGAAGTAAAAATAGAGGATTATCTAGGCAGTAGTAACCATAGTTTAAAATGTGTTAATTTAATAATGGTGAAGCACATGAGGTTGACAGGGACCAGGGTAATAAATTGGAAAAATGCCAATTATGAGAGGTGAGTATGGAGCTTTGGAAAAGAAAGAGAACAATATTGGCAAAAAAATTATCGTTGAGTAGAATGACAGATGGTTTCAGTACAGAAGGAGGCCCTCAGGACTATGCTAGTAGGACAGGCCATCTAGTCAAATCCTACACTTCACCTTTTTGTCCATAGCTCGGATGTTAAGGTATTTCAAAAGCATATTCAATTATTTTTTAAATGCAGTGAGGATTTCTGCCTGTATCTCCCTTTCGCTCAGTGAGTTCTAGTCATCCACTACTCTCTCCTCAACTCTCCATTGTTCCTTATATCAATTACGTTAAATCCAAGCTCCATTTGAATTATGTGCTAAAGGAATTAGATTCAATGCTCTACACAGAAATCAGAAAGTAGGGGTTAAGGGTAACCATTCAAAGTGGCAAAAAGTGGAAAGTAGGAACCCACAAGGATAATGTGATATGAATGACTTATACTTTAGAATCAAGAATAACATTTTTGATTTTGAAGTTGACACCAAGTTGGGGGAGATTGTCAATACTTAGGGGTAGAGCAACTAATCATAAGGTGACATTGATAAATGTGCATATAGATAAGTGTACATATAGATAAGGGAAGAATCTTTATAGGCTAGGTTGAGTAGCAAAGAGGCCCAGGAGTCTGCGAAGAGATGGTGGCCTAGTGCTGTTGTCACTGGGTTAGCAATCCAGAGACCCAGGCTAATGCTCTAGGTTTGAATTCAATTAATAAACATGGAATTAAAAGCTAGTCTAATGGTGACCACAAAACTTTTGTCTTAAAAAAGCTACCACCCTCCCTTGGTCTGGTCAACATTTAACTCCAGAACCACAGGAGCGGTTGACTCAGAGATGGCCTAGCAAGCTTCTCAACTCTATCTAAGCACTACAAAATCAGAAGAAAGGAATGAAACTAGGCAGACAACCTAGCTTTGACCAAAGGACAAGATTTAACAATGGTATAAACAGCCCTGTTGACTTTGTAAAATCCCCCTTACAACATAGAGTTATAGAGACGTACAGCACAGAAAACGACCCTTTGATCCATCATGTCCATGCTGGTCAAAAACAGCTATCTGTTTTTCCAGCATTTGCTCCGAGCTTTGTACACCTTGACATTTGCAAGGGCACGTCAAAATACTTAGATGTTATGGGGATTTCTGCCTCTCCGACCCTTGCAGACAGTGAGTTGCAGATTCAAGCACCCTCTGGGTGGAAAGTCTTTTCTTCACATCTCCTCTAAACCTTCTGCCCATTACCTTAAATCCATGCCACCGGTCATTGATCCCTCGACCAAGGAGAAATGTTTCTTCCTGTCTACCCGATCTTGATTGATTGATTTATTGCCACATATATCTAGGTACAATGAAAAACTTTATTTATGAGCATTATAAGCAGATCATAGCAAATAAGGACATGCAAATCATGGGGTGAAAAAAAAAGCTTGACAGAAGCATACAGGTTACATTGCACAGGGCATGTGCTAGGCAAAATCACCATTTACAAGATCAGCATTTTTTGAAGCTAGAGAGTCCATTCACCAGTCTAATAATGGCGGGGAAGAAGCTGTTCTTGAACCTGCTGGTGTGTGTGTGTGTTCAAACTTCTGTATCTTCTGCCCGACGGAATAGGTTGTAGGAGAGCATTTCTGTGGTGCAGTGGGTCTTTGATGATGTTGGCAGCCTTATCTACGCCCCTCAGAATTTTATACATTCTCAATCACGTCCCTTCTCAATCTCCTGTAAGGAAAACTACTCCGGTCTGTCAAATCTCTCTTCATAACTGAGACTCTTTAGCCCAAGCAGCATCCTAATAAATCTCCTCTGCACCCTCTCCAGTGCTATTACATCCTAGGGACTGGTGTACATGAACACCAAGGTCTGTCTGATCCTCTGTGCTTACCAGGGTCGTGTATTCCCTTGTCTTGTTTGACCTGCCCAAATACATCACCTCACACTTATCTGGATTGATATCCAATTGCTTTCTTTCCAATTTCCAGATCAACCCATCTGACCAATCCATCTATATCCTTCTGTAGTCTAAAACTATCCTCCTCACTATTTACCACACCACCAATTTTTGTATAATCAGCAAACTTGCTGATCAACCCTCCTATATTGAAATCAAAATCATTTATATAAACAACATACGTCAAGGGCCCCAATGCTGACCTCTGTGGGACTCCACTAGACATAGAATTACAGTCAGAAAAATATTTCCCAACTGTCACCCTCTGCTTCTTGCCACTCGGTCAGTTGTTGTTCCAATTTGCCAAATTTCCTTAGATCCCATGGGCTTTTACCTTCACTTTATCAAAAGCCCTGCTGAAGTCCAAGTAGACTACGTCAAATGTGTTGCTGTCACCAACACAACTAATTACCTTTTAGAAGAATTCAATGAAGTTGGTCAAAAATGATTTTCCTTTAACAGAACCATGCTGACTGTTCTTGATTAATTCCTGCCTTTCCAAATGCAGATTAATTCTGTCCCTCAAAATTGCTTCGAATAGTTTCCCTCCCACTGAGGTTAGACTGAATGGTTGTAGGTTATTTGTTTATCCCTTGCTCTTTTCCTGAATAATGTTATCACATTGGCTGTCCTCCATTTCTCTGGCACTTCTCCTGTGCCAGAGAGCATTTGAAATTTTTTGCAAATGCCCCTGAAATTTCCTCCCTTGCCTCACTCAATCTCAGACACAAATCATCCATTTCTGGAGATTTTTCTACTTAAACCTGCCGGACCACTCAGATCCTCCGCTCTGTGCTAATTTCTTTAATTGTATCACAGACCTTCTCCCAGATTTCTTTACCTGGATTGCCCCTTTCACTAATGAACACTGACACATTCATTTCGAACCCTACCTACATCCTCTGGCTCCAAACACAAATTACTTTTATGGTTCTTTATGGGGCCTCCTCATTCCCTAGTTATTCTTGTACTTTTAATGTACCTGTAAAACAACTTAGGATTTTCCTTTATTCTACCTGCCAATATTCTTTCATGCCCCCTTTTGCTCTCCTAATTTCCTTCCTAAATTTCTTTTTGTACATTGTATTCTCCTGTTCTGGGGAGCGTCTGCTGTTTTAAGCCCTTGGTATCTGCCCTATACCTCCCTTTTCCTCTTTATCCATTCCAGTCTATCCCCCAATATCCAGTGTTCATAGGATTTGATGTTCCCATCCTTTATGTTGTCTCTGTACTCTCTTCTTCTCAAATGCATCCTACTGTTCTGCCAAAATTACTTATCTGAAAGTATCTGCTGTCAGTCCATTTTGGCCAAATTATATCTGATCGTATTAAAGTCAGCATTCTTAAGTTCAAAAGTTTGAGTTCAAGCCATTCTTGTCCTTTTCCATAACAGTCTTGAATCTAACAGAGTTATGATCACTGTCTGTCCCCCATTTATACTTCAACCATTTGCCTAGCTTTGTTACCTAAGAATTAAGTATAGGACTGCCCTTTCTTGTCGGGCCTTCTGTGTACTGACTTAAAAAAGCTGTCCTGAATGCACTTTAAGACTCCACTCTCCATGAAGCTTTCACATTAGACTACCCTAGTTAATATTGGAATTGTTGAAATCCCTCATTGTCACAACCCTATTAATGTTACACTTGCCTGAAACATTTGGGTTTGTACAAAATCTGAGAGACCCAAACAACAGCGTGACTTGGGTCATATTCACGGAATCGTACATTATTCTGATCCCTAGCACTGCCTATTATTTTAAGAATACACAACTTTCCTGCACAGGTGTTAGCCCTGGTCCTCTTAAGATATTCCTGTGTTCCCATGCTTGATACTGACTACATGCTGAAAGCACATAAAAAATCAGGCTGCACAAAAATTGCGTGTTGGCTTCATGATCATGTGTGAATTGCGCATCACTATCCCTGTGTTTGTTTTCAGTCCTTATACAGTTTTACCATGTCTCTCCTGAAGACTCAGAATAGCGGCAATAAATATTTTGAACCATTGTTGGATAAGCAGAATTAAATAAATAAATCAGCTAATTACAAGTAAAATATATAAGCTCTTATGACAACTTATCTGTGTTAAAACTGGTCATATTAATTGTTGAAATATGAGACTTTTAAGTCCACAATATGCAGCATTACATGATTATTATTTTTCAATTTATTCTGGAACAGGAGAATGAAGGTTGAATTAAGCATTTGTTGATATGAATCATTCCATTACTGTTTACCTTTTTCAGAAGTTAATTATGCTGTATTGTCCTATATAAAGTTGTAGAGATCTACAGAAAACGGCTGTTTGACCCATTGCGTTGGTGCCGGTCAAAAACAACCACCTAACTATTCCCTATTTACCACTCTGTAGCTTCATGCATTGCAAATGAACTGCATTTGCAGTTACCATATGGTGAAAGAAGCTGATTCAAGACTGCTGAAACTGGATTCACAAAGGAAGTGCACAAGCATTCTTAAGTTCCTTCGACTTACTATGCAAGTGGCCCTACCTAAAGAACAGCTTTGCTGGCTTATTTACAATGGTATTGTATTATCTTCTATATCAGATTTATCCCATTTAAACAAATATATTAACTAGACGAGAAATTATTTTTTTCATGCTACAATGTTCAATTACCACAATTTTCTGCCAGGATTTTTTGTCTTGTATTTAGCTGAATTATCTAAAGGTTGGTTTTCTGAGTTTTTGGGCTGATGGGGAGTCTTGTCCATTCACTATACATGTTTGGATTGTAGGAATACAATTACAGAAATTTCTGTGATACACAATTTAGAACTAAGGCCTTTTCATGGCAACACCTGATCTAATAATTAACACTCAATATTATAAGAATAAAAATATTCATTGGCATTTCCTTTGAACAGTATGAATAACTCGTTGTCAGCACATTATTCTTATGGGCTGGATGATGATTTTGATCCAAGCAGAATGTAGAAATTGTAGGGGAAAAGTGAGAAAATAAATATAAAAGGCAAAGAGGTTATTTGTATGATAAAAGATTAATAGATAGGACAAAATAAACCTCAGTCAATTACGAACACGGGAGGAGTATACAAATAGTCGAAGGTTTTGTAGAGATTCTTAAGAAGAAAAATAGGAATCTTCTTGTGGAGATATTAAATGAGTACTTTGTATATGTCTTCATTAAAGATGAGAATTCTACCATATCCAGTAAAAGAAGAATGGGTACATATTGGATTGATTAGAAGTGGTTAAAGTGGAGGTACATAAAAGATTGAGAGTGCTCACACAAGTTTGAATGAATGCATTCTTGGTTGAGGGAAGTGAGGGTGCAAGTAGCAGAGAGTTTGGCTGTACTTTTTCAATCCTACTTAGGTATGAGAATGAGGATTGGAAGGTCACAAATGCTATGAATGGATGTTTAAAAAATAGAATTGAAATTGGTAAGTACAGGCCAGTTGGCTTAATGTGGGTAGCAGGGAAACGTCTGGATAAAAGTAGTTGATTCTCTGAAGAATTAATGTTATAAATTATAGCTAACATGGATTTGTTAAAGGTGAATCGTAAGTGATAAACTTGATGAGTTGTGTGATTTAATAATGGGGAGGGTTAATGAAGGTACTGCAGTTGTTGTTGTGAACACAAACTTTAAAAAAGGTTTTGAAGAAATGCGACATAAAGACTTGTTGGCAAAATTGAAACCTGGGTGAACCCAAAGTTGTTGAGAGATAGAGAACAGAGTAGTGGAGACCAGTGTTTTTCTGACAGGATAGTGACTCCAGGAGACAGGTATTGAGACCTTTGCTCTTTTCTGTGTAAATTATTCACCAGTATTGACAGTGATGTAGATACAGTTGTTCATGTTAACCACGACTGGGTTGCTGTCATGATTGATACATGTTGGTGAGATAGGCTTGTAAGCAATTATATAACTTGACAAAGCACAGAGAGCAGAGAGGTTTGTTACTAATTTCCTGTCACTGGTAACTTTCTTTTAGCTCACTCCCTGTATCAGATATCATTGTAAGAGGATTTTACAAAAGATGGATCCTCAATCACTAATGTACATTTTAAATCAGGGATGTTTGACATTGATAAGCATTCCTTGTTACCATTTCATTATTAGTTATTGTCTCCATCTGCTAGACATGAGACATTATATTTTAATGGAATTCACTCTTTCTCGTGAAAGTTTGTGTCACTAGAATTCTTTAAGAATTGACTAAATTTTAGATGCTGTTGCTGAATCTGTCCATTAGTTGGCAAAATGGAGCACTTTTGAAAGTTCTTCACCTTTCACTGTGTTCATCATTTTGATACAGGCAAGTAAATAGCAGGAATGAATACTTCTCCTTTTTAGTTTGGTTTCATATTTAAAAAAAAAAATTGTTTATCAGTTTTACAGGCTTTTTGCAACGTCAAGTCCCACCATGCCATTATCCTTGAGACCATTTTGATTTCAAAGTGGCTGTCACAGCTACTGAGTCGTGAACTCAATACCTGTAATGACTGGTTGTCGTTATTGTCTTTCTCCATAGTTTTCAAATCAATGATTCAAAAATATTGTCTGTGAACTTAAGAGAATCATGTCCTTTTAACATTTCAGGAGCACAATTTTATTAATTTTAGTTTATCTCTGTTACTTATGTAACAGGGATAATCTGAGATTCAAAGTACTCTTTATTTACAGTCACCTGCAAATGGAATTTATATTTTTCAGAAGACAGAACAATAAAATGCAGTTAAACAAAGTTTCTTCTGACTTTACTATGTAAACTTCAAATGTTTTTAAATGTATTGTACAATTATTGGTTTGAAATGCATTAACATGCTTCTGTGTGTTTTTAGGTACAACTTACATTTATACCATCTGTAGACATTTGATGGTTTTAACACTTTATACCAAGGTAAATTAACAAGGATATTAAATTTAATCTTCTGTAGCACTTAGTGTGCTTTTTAGTTTTTACTCTAAATAGGCCCAGTTTCACCCAGGATATGCCTCTGCGGTAGGTTTAGTCTTTTCAATAAATGACAAAATATCTATTACTCAGTGTGTATCTTTTGCAAAACAACTTGTATTTATATAGAGCCTTCACATAGTAAAATATTGTAAGATAGTGTTATCAAACAGAATTTCACACCTATTCCCTCTATCCTGAGTTTTTAATACTTTTTCACTATTTGAACATGTCTGTTGATAATTCAGCCTTCTCTCCACTTGTAAGCATTTGCTTCTGTCTGACAGATGTTAAATGTTCTTTTTCCATCATTTTCTGTAGAAAGATCAAATTTGCATTTAAAAAGCACCGATCATGATCTTAGAACATCTAAGGTGCTTAGCAGTTAAGTACTTTTGGAAATATAGTTATTGTTATCATGGATAATCTGTTGCTTGAAAGATAATTATTGGCCAGAGCACCGGAGAATCTCCCCTTCTTCCAATACTGTTATGGGCTTGTTTACACCCACTTGAGTGGATAGACAAAGCCTCGGTTTTATCCAGTTCTTTAGTTATCCTTGGTGATTATTTTTGACTTTTTTTATCTATGGGTGGCGCCTATGCTGGCATTAATCTGGTCCAGATGTTAGCCCTCTAGCCAGCTGACCGAAGGAGCAGTTATGGGTTTTACAAAAATGGGAGGTGGCATTTAGGAACTTGGAGATGAGAGAATAGGAGAAGGGGTTTCAGTGAGTCGGAGAATGACCATTGGCATAATTTTAAAGATGTTAAAGATCAGTTTGGAGACATGGAGGGGAATATTTTGCAGAAGAATGGTGGACACTCTCAGCATCAATGAAGGGAAAAGTACAGGGATTATAATTTCATCTTCACCACATTAACCATAATTCAGTGGAGTGGAGCCTCCCTGTTTCCTATTACAGAGTCTGCAAAATTTGTGTTGGAATGGTTGTAATCCAGGGTGTACCTGGAAGCCAACTGTAAACCACGTCAAACTTTAAATATAACATTCTCAATGCATGGAGGAGTTTTGAAGAGACATCATATCAGGAGGAAAGAGATAACAGTGTGGAGCTGGAGGAACACAGCAGTTCAGGCAGCATCAGAGGAGCAAGAAAGTTGACGTTTCTGGTGGGGATCCTTCTTCACAAGACCCGAAATGTCAACTTTCCTTCTCCTCTGATGCTGCCTGGACTGCTGTGTTCCTCCAGCTCCATGCTGTGTTATCTCTAACTCCAACATTGGCAGTTCTTGCTATCTCCAATGTCAGGAGGAAGATACAGAATGAAATAAAGGATAGTGCTAGATACTCCATTGAATCCTTGATACATAGAAAAGGTGTGGAATTTTTGAAGGAAAAAGTACCAGGAGAGGGAGCTGAAACACAAGCAGTTTTAAAGGTAGATTTTCACTGAATCATTCTCCATGGCCTTTAGTTTGTGTGGAATACTGTAAAGATGTCTTCCTTTTTCTGAGGCTTTATTAATCTTTCTATTTCATCTATATTTTAAATGACTTTTTTTGACCAGTCAAATTGCATCAGGAACACAGCACTTTACATTTACCTTTAAAATAAGAAAATGTTAGCTCTAGGCTACCTTCTGAAAATATTTTGAGGGGGTGTCATCTGGTCCATAACATTACATTTTGGTAAGACAAACCAGGGCAGGATTTATGCAGTAAATGGTAGGGCCCTGGGAATGTTGTTAAATAGGGAGATCCAGGGGTGCAGGTACATCGTTCCTTGAAAGTGGTGTCACAGGTAGACAGGATGGTGAAGAAGGTATTTGGCATCCTTGCCTTCAACAGAGCATTGAATACAGGAGTTGGGACGTCATGTTATGGCTGTACAAGACAATGGTAAGGCCACGTTTGGAGTACTGCATACAATTCTGGTTGCCCTGCTATAGGAAGGATGTTATTAAATTGGAAAGGGTGCAAAAAAGACTTACAAGGCTGTTACCAAGACTAGAGGGTTTGAGTTATAAAGCGAGGCAGGATAGGCTGGGACTTATTTCCCTGGAGTGTAGGAGGCTGAGGGCTGACCTGATAGAGGTTTATAAAACCATGAGGGGCATAGATAAGATGAATAGCCAAGGTCTTTTCCCCAGGTAGGGCAGCCCAAAACTAGAGTGCATAGGTTTACGGTGAGAGGGGAAAGATTTAAAAGGGACCTAAGGGGCAACTTTTTCACACAGAGGGTGGTATGTATATGGAACAATTTGCCAGGCGAAGTGGTTGAGACACGTACAGTTACAACATTTAAAAGACATTTGGAAAGGCACGTGGATAGGAAAGGTTTAGATGGATATAGGCCAAATGCAGGCAAATGGGATTAGTTCAGTTTAAGAAACCTGGTTGGCATGGACAGGGTTGAGCTGATGGGTCTGATCCCACGCTATGTGACTCTATGAATGTAATAGTTACTTTAAATATCTCTGAAGTTTGACAATATTAAATAATTATTTTGCTCTTGATCAGGCATTTGAATTTCTACTATGGGCCAGCATCTGCATGGAAACATCTATTCCACTTTCAACAGTTCGTTATCTAAGATGGAGAACAACTCTTTATACTGCTGTGTGTCAGTGTTATTATGACTGTGCGTCCGACCTGACTGCAGAGGTATAGTATTTTGTTAACATTACTACAAACTCTATCTCTTGTATTCTTGTTGTAAAACTCAATTTTCTTTTTTGCCGTATAGTGCCTATAATATGTTCTTTGAAAATTACAGTAGGCTAAATTTCATCAAAAAATTGGCTTAGTGTCAATTTCAGGGACTTTCCTAGAGGATTTCTTTCCTTGAGCTCTAGGAAGTTATCTCCTACAATTTTCTGCAGCTTACCTTATTGTGTATACAGAATGCCTTTTCAGGTTTTTCTGTTGATATCAAGGATCTCACTTTATCTGACCCTGCCATATTTTTGCCACTGAGTTGTCGTTGCCCATTGAAATAACTCTGCAAGCCACCCTTTATTTACATGTTAATACTACATGGCACTGATCCAGCTGGGTCAGAGCAGGCTCCTAGAGTGAACAGAACCCCTGACACTCCTGTTGATATCTGACATCCAGGGCACCCTGATCGGACCAGTTTAACAACCTCAATCAGGGAACTCATATTCTATATGCTCCATGTGGCTGACTTCATTCCAATCATTAAACCCATGTCATTCAGGGGTTGTGAATATTCGACCTAATAAATATTTCAAGGCTGTGTTGGTAGGAACATTATCTCAATAATTGTTTTTCACAATGGTTATAATGTTCTTGAAAACGTGCAGTTTTTCTTCTTTTGATTAATTTTCTAGCTGCACTTAGCACTTGATCTTTTTTGGAATGTTTCTTACAGTTTCAGAGTTTACAAAGTCAAAAATCACATGACACCAGGTTATAGCCCAACAGGTTTATTTGAAATCACACGCTTTCGGAGCACAGCCTCTTCGTCAGGTGCAGTGAGAGGAGAGCACACAGACACAGAGTTTATAGGCAGAGACTTGAAGGGCAGAGAGATCATACAACAGCTGTGAGTGGAGTGAACAAAACTAAAATGGCTGACTGACTGCCTCCTATTGAATCTTTAATCATTCATACATTCCTGCATTCTAGAAATTGCAGAAGCAGGGTATGGAGAACTCTGTTAGAAAGGATGTGCAAGTTTCAATTGATTAAGATGCAAATTCCAGAATCTGTTTCAAGTCACTGTCCTGAGATAATTAAAGGTTTCATCTGTGTCTGCCTAACTTTCCAAACTTCAAACTGGCAGAGCAATAGGAATATACAAAAGGTGACATCTCAGGTCAGACACTGAATTGTAGGTGTGAGGCCTTGTCCAGAATTTGTCTCAGAGTTTCAACATGGAATCAGGCTGGCTTAATTCCAAAAGCAGGACTTTATAAAATGCCACACAGACTGACTGTGACTACAAATTGTGTGTTTCTTGGCACCTCCACATCAAAGTTTGCAAAGGGCAGAATGATTTCCTTCTGCACCATAGCAATTCCATAATTCTGCTTGCCTAAATTCTTGCTTTCCTACTCTTGTTCTTGACTTTAACTATGTTAAATAGAATTGAAATTGAAAGGTCACTGGTTTCCACTTATTTACTTGCATCTGAGCTGGTTATTGCAGACTACTAAACTCTTAGCATGTACTCACAGTTTTGTCTTTACATATTTTATTAAGAAGCATTTGTTGTTTGCTCTGAATGTAGTTTGGAGTTCAGCCACTCCCTCCTGGTTATCCAGTTCTTCTCTTTACCTATCTACATTGCAACATTGCTATTGTGAGGTATTGAAGTGCACCCTTTCAGTGTATGGAAAAGGGATTGATTTTAGAGTTTACTTGGAAAGAGGGCTGTGCAAGACTGTATGAAATACTCACCTGTCTATCATACAGTGAATTCAGCCCCATTCTTTCAGGTCTTTGTAACTGTATCCTGTCATTCCTGGTAATCACTGTGATATATTTTCATTAATAGGCAGCCTAAACTGAGTATTGTTGTAGAATTATATAATTACTTGTTAAATTTACTCTGATACAGATCCAATGTAAAAAATGAATTTCAAAGTAGAAAGTTAATTCAAGTCAATTTTAAATTAGAAAAGTAAAGAGTAATGGTGTGCATCTGACAATATTGTAAATATTTTAGTAATCGAATCTAAATTAGCATGCAGATTGATTATAATGTAAAACATTTATGGAAAGTTAAGATTGTACATATTTCATTGTCTTCTTATATTTCAATATTGTTTCTGTTATTTTTAAAATAGGTGTTTGCTCGTCGTGCTTTGGGCAAGATCAGTGAATTAAGCCAATTGGAAACCATGAATCCGTCTCCTCAAACTCCTGAAGTTGGAAAAGCCTTTAGAGAGGCCACTGTCAAGGTAGCAGAAGCATAAAGATCGAATAATACCAAGTCAGTATTCACTTCTAATTGACCAGTGCATTTACTTGAAGTGGTTTTGTTTCCTTTAGGTATCAGTAATGATATTTAAAAGAGCAGTATTTGAAGGTAGAAGAAAGCCAAAAGGAATTTTGCGGCCTATGCAAAGAACTAATTACAAAGAGTCTCAAAATGTGAGTCATGATTTATTTATTGTTGTAAAGGGGAAGTCGAGGTCCTCTTATAATTAAAATCAAAACACAAGCCCCCAATCTATTACGGCGGGAGTAGAGGTCCCCTTCTAATAATTAAACCCGAAACACCCAGAGAAGCTCACCTCACCTAACCTGTTAAGGAGTGGTTAAATGAAAGAAAAACCCTGATATTCACTTCATAAGCACCAAGTAACAATTTATTTATTTTAATTCTAACAGTGAACAAATTAACGGAACTACTAACAAACCGAACAATTCTCCCCCAACTACTAACTATTCTCTAAGTGAACAAAATTCTACTGGTATGCTCTTCCAATAAACACAAGTCCCACTTATGTAAATCTAAGGAAAAAAAAAACTAAATTAAAACTTAGACTCTCAAAGTCCATACAGGGTGTGTCTTCTAGAATGTTCTATCTTCTCTGCTGTCTCTCCAGCCATAAACGCCTTACTTCCACTGATCCTTCTGTCAGAGATGTTTTCTCTGTGAATTTTTCTGAGGACTTTTAGCTAGAAGTGCTGTGGTACCTTTTATGGATAGATGGTGCTTTCTCAGAGAGCTTAGAGGTTTCTTTGTCAACTAGATGTTTAATCCTCAGATGTTGGTTTGCTCACACCCTGATTATATACCTTGGATGACATATCAATTTTCTTGCAATAGCATTGGTCCAAGGTTGTCAAAACCATTGGATTTAAATTCAGAGTTAGTAGGAACTGCCGATGCTGGAGAATCTGAGATAACAAGGTGTAGAGCTGGATGAACACAGCAGGCCAAGCAGCATCAGAGGAGCAGGAAAGCTGACGTTTCGCGCCTAGACCCTTCTTCAGAAATGGGGGAGGGGAAGGGGATTCTGAAATAAATAGGGAGAGAGGGAGAGGCGGATAGAAGATGGATAGAGGAGAAGATAGATGGAGAGGAGACAGACAGGTCAAAGAGGCGGGGATGGAACCAGTAAAGGTGAATGTAGGTGGGGAGTTAGGGAGAGGACAGGTCGGTCCAGGGAGGATGGACAGGTCAAGGAGGCGGGATGAGGTTAGTGGGGCTTGAGGTGGGAGGAATGGTTAGGGAGGTGGGGACGAGCTGGGCTGGTTTTGGGATGCGGTCGGGGGAGGGGAGATATTGAAGCTTGTGAAGTCCACATTGATACCCTTGGGCTGCAGGGTTCCCAAGCGATATATGAGATGTTGTTCCTGCAGCTTTCGGGTGGCATCCACTCCACCTATCTTCTCCTTTATCCATCTTCTGTCCGCCTCCCCCTCTCTCCCTATTTATTTCAGAATCCCCTTCCCCTCCCTCATTTCTGAAGGAGGGTCTCGAACCGAAACGTCAGCTTTCCTGCTCCTCTGATGCTGCTTCGCCTGCTGTATTCATCCAGCTCTACACTTTGTTATCTCAGATTCTCCAGCATCGGCAGTTCCTACTATCTCTGTAACAATTTTAACCCCACTGCGAAGCCTCTTCTAAGGATGCCTACCTTAAAGAAGTTACCCTCCTCCCTCCGGAAAAACCTCAGTGTATCCCTCTCCCACTGCAACCCTCTTGTAATCTCTTCGGCCCTGAAACTGCTCAACCATGTCCGAACGCAAACCAGGTGCTACAGCCACGTTGCTTTTCTGAGTACCTGCCTACGGAACCGGATCATCCCCAACGGACTACAGTCTACATTTATGCCTTCCCAATTTGGCCCCAACCGCGACGAGCGCTACATTCAGAACATTGATATCCTACAGAAGCGTTTCTCCCTGTGACTCCTAAAATACACACTCACTGCAATGCGCCGGCATCTCCAGATACTACAATTAAGCCTACCCCAGCTGAGAGCCTCCCTCTCCCAGACCTCTCCTGTTTTTTATTCTTCGTAAGATCCACAACCTGAACTCACAATTCTACTCGGCTTTATTGGACACTAAAAACCGAAAGTACTTTAAACTTACTGGTGCCTGCCACCCTACCCAGGACCTTCCCCACCACGTGCCTGCTGGCATTGGCTATGTGGCCACCTTCGGAGCACCAACGGTTTCCATGGATGACATCACATCCGCCGCCGCCCGGTATGCCACTTCCGGTACAGCCAACGCCATCAACACTGCTGCTGATGCCGCCGCCTCCGTTTCCGAGGCCGACAGCACAGACATTGAGGACGCCGCTGCCACCAACATCCAAGATTTACTGGCCTATGTCGCTCCGCCCACTGCCGACGTCGCTCCGCCCACCACCTCCACAGCCAGCAGCTCCAGAGGAGACTGTAGCACCCAGCCCTGATGGGTCTTCACCATCCCCCCAGACCTCCCCCTTACTGAGGACGAAAGGTCAGTCCTCAGTAAAGGGCTCACCTTTGTCTCCCTCCACCCAAACATCGACGAATACAACTCACGTTTGGACATTGAACAGTTTTTCCGCCGCCTCCGCTTCTGCGCTTACTTCTTTAACCGTGAACCTAACCCTCCCCCTACTGACCCCCTTCTCCCGCCTCCAACACACCCCCTCCTCCTGGACACCACCCCAAGGCCTCCTACCCTTCCTCGACCTCTTCATCTCTAACTGCCGTTGAGACATCAATCGCCTCAACCTCTCCACCCCTCTCACCCACTCCAACCTCTCCCCCACAGAACGTGCAGCCCTCCGCTCCAATCCCAACCTCACCATAAAGCCCGCAGACAAGAGAGGCGCAGTTGTAGTATGGCGCACTGACATCCACATCGCCAAGGCCAGATGCCAGCTCTCTGACACCTCCTCCTACCGCCCCCTTGATCATGACCCCACCCCTGACTACCAAACCATCATCTCCCAAACCATCCACAACCTCATCACTTCAGGTGACCTCCCACCCACAGCCACTAACCTCATCGTTCCCCAACCCCGCACCGCCCCCTTCTATCTCCTTCCCAAAATCCACAAACCTGAATGCCCTGGTCGACCCATTGTTTCCGCCTGCTCCTGCCCCACTGAACTTATCTCCACCTATCTCGACTCCATTTTCTCCCCCTTGGTCCAGGAACTCCCTACCTACGTCTGTGACACCACCCATGCCCTCCACCACCTCCAAAACTTCCAATTCCCTGGTCCCCAACACCTCATCTTTACCATGGACGTCCAGCCCCTATACACCTGCATTGCCCATGCAGATGGCCTAAAGGCCCTCCGCTTCTTCCTGTCCCGCAGGCCCGACCAGTCCCCCTCCACTGACACCCTCATCCGCTTAGCCGAACTCATCCTCACCCTCAACAACTTCTCTTTCAATTCCTCCCACTTCCTACAGACAAAGGGGGTGGCCATGGGTACCCGCATGGGTCCAAGCTATGCCTGCCTCTTTGTGGAACAATCCCTCTTCCAAAGCTACACTGGCCCTATCCCCCACCTCTTCCTCCGTTACGTCGATGACTGTATCGGCGCCGCCTCATACTCCCACGAGGAGCTCGAACAGTTCATCCACTTCACTAACACCTTCCACCCCAACCTTAAGTTCACCTGGACTATCTCTGTTACCTCTCTCTCCTTCCTGGACCTCTCTGTCTCCATCTCTGGCATCCACCTGGAAACCGATATCCATTTCAAGCCTACCGACTCCCACAGCTACCTAGAATACACCTCCTCTCACCCACCTTCCTGCAAAAAGGCCATCCCCTATTCCCAATTCCTTCGCCACCGCTGCATCTGCTCCCGAGATGAGGCATTCCAGTCCCGGACATCCCAGATGTCCTCGTTTTTCAAGGACTGCAACTACCCCTCCACAGTGGTCGAAAATGCCCTCGACCGTGTCTTTTGCATTTCCGGCAACTCATCCCTCACACCCCCTACCCACAATAACAACGAAAACAGAATCCCCCTTGTCCTCACGTACCACCCCACCAACCTCCGAATCCAACGCATCATCCTCCGACACTTCCGCCATCTGTAATCTGACCCCACTACCAAAGACATTTTTCCCTCCCCACCCTCATCTGCTTTCCGGAGGGACCACTCTCTCCGTGACTCCCTTGTCCGCTCCACACTCCCCTCCAGCCCCACCACCCCTGGCACTTTTCCCTGCAACCGGAGCAAGTGCTACACCTGCCCCTACACCTCCCCCCTCACCCCCATTCCAGGCCCTAAGAAGACCTTCCACATCAAACGGATGTTCACCTGCACATCTGCTAATGTGCTATACTGTATCCGCTGTTCCCGTTGTGGCCTCCTCTACATCAGGGAAACCAAGCGGAGGCTTGGGGACCGCTTTGCGGAACACCTACGCTCAGTTTGCAACAAACAACTACACCTCCCAGTCGCGAACCATTTCAACTCCCCCTCCCACTCCTTGGACGACATGTCCATCCTGGGCCTCCAGCATTGCCACAGTGATGCCACCCGAAAGTTGCAGGAACAGCATCTCATATTTCGCTTGGGAACCCTGCAGCCCAAGGGTATCAATGTGGACTTCACAAGCTTCAAAATCTCCCCTCCCCCGACCGCAACCCAAAACCAGCCCAGCTCGTCCCTGCCTCCCTAACCATTCCTCCCACCTCAAGCCCCACCCCCAGCTCCAACCCACTAACCTCATCCCACCTCCTTGACCTGTCTGTCCTCCCTGGACCGACCTATCCCCTCCCGAACTCGCCACGTACATTCACCTTTACTGGCTCCAACCCCGCCTCTTTGACCTTTCTGTCTCCTCTCCACCTATCTTCTCCTTTATCCATCTTCTATCCGCCTCTCCCTCTCTCCCTATTTATTTCAGAATCCCCTTCCCCTCCCCCATTTCTGAAGAAGGGTCTCGACTCGAAATGTCAGCTTTCCTGCTCCTCTGATGCTGCTTGGCCTGCTTTGTTCATCCAGCTCTACACCTTGTTATCTTGGATTTAAATTCAATCGGTTTTCAGTCTCTAAGTGCTTGGTTTAAATTAATTAGCTGATCTTCAAGCTACTTGCCAAAATAACAAAACAAACCTAAGGTTTCCAATTACACAGCCAATTGATACATGTTTCAATTTCAGAACTGTCTGTACCTGTTCAGCTGCTGACAGACACATTTTCTGTGTAAATCTCCAAGCTTAGAAAAGTGCTTTACCTCTTTGAGGAACCGTGCACTCTACCCTCCTATCATTTTTACAAACAAATTTTAGCTTCCTGCCTTCCAATTCATGAGTATGCTACACAACTTCGTAACTTTAATGAATGCAAAGTTGTGATTGCTCTCTAAAATACTTCTGCTTAAATTTCTTACTATAATGAGGTGTGCATTTTCTATTAAGGCAAGGCAGAGAATCTGTGTACACTCAAACACAGCCGTAACATGTTGTTCCTGTTTAACTTCTGACACCCAGTTAGTAAAAAAGGAAACCAGAAGTCCTGTATTCCAAAGTCAACCATTATAAGTGTCTAACTCTTAATTCTATAACCTGCTAGCAGTATTCTTAAGCATATCTATAGATATTTTCTAATCAACCTGTTCAGAGATGTTATTACACAATTCTGGAGCAGATGGGGCTAAAAGAGACATGAAGTGAAAGTTTAGAACATAGAACATAGAACATTACAGCGCAGTACAGGCCCTTCGGCCCTCGATGTTGCGCCGACCTGTGAAACCAATCTGAAGCCCATCTAACCTAAACTATTCCATTATCATCCATATGTTTATCCAATGACCATTTAAATGCCCTTAAAGTTGGTGAGTCTACTACTTTCGCAGGCAGGGCATTCCACGCCCTTACTACTCTCTGAGTAAAGAACCTACCTCTGACATCTGTCCTATATCTATCACCCTTCAATTTAAAGCTATGTCCCCTCGTGCTAGCCATCACCATCGGAGGAAAAAGGCTCCCACTGTCCACCCTATCTAATCCTCTGATCATCTTGTATGTCTCTATTAAGTCACCTCTTAACCTTCTTCTCTCTAACGAAAACAGCCTCAAGTCCCTCAGCCTTTCCTCATAAGACCTTCCCTCCATACCAGGCAACATCCTGGTAAATCTCCTCTGCACCCTTTCCAATGCTTCCACATCCTTCCTATAATGCGGTGACCAGAACTGTACGCAATACTCCCAAGTGCGGCCACACCAGAGTTTTGTACAGCTGCAACATGACCTCATGGCTCCGAAACTCAATCCCTCTACCAATAAAACCTAACACACCATACGCCTTCTTAACAACGCTATCTACCTGGGTGGCAACTTTCAGTGATCTATGCACATGGACACCGAGATCTCTCTGCTTATCCACACTACCAAGAATCTTACCATTAGCCCAGTACTCTGTATTCCTGTTACTCCTTCCAAAGTGAATCACCTCACACTTTTCCGCATTAAACTCCATTTGCCACCTCTCAGCCCAGCTCTGCAGCTTATCTACGTCCCTCTGTAACCTGCAACATCCTTCCGCACTATCCACAACTCCACCGACTTTGGTGTCATCCGCAAATTTACTAACCCATCCTTCTACGCCCTCATCCAGGTCATTTATAAAAATGACAAACAGCAGTGGCCCCAAAACAGATCCTTGAGGGACACCACTAGTAACTGAACTCCAGGATGAACATTTCCCATCAACCACCACCCTCTGTCTTCTTACAGCTAGCCAATTTCTGATCCAAACCGCTAAATCACCCTCAATCCCATGCCTCCGTATTTTCTGCAATAGCGTACCATGGAGAACCTTATCAAACGCTTTACTGAAATCCATATACACCACATCAACCGCTTTACCCTCATCCACCTGTTTGGTCACCTTCTCGAAGAACTCAATAAGGTTTGTGAGGCACGACCTACCCTTCGCAAAACCGTGTTGACTATCCCTAATCAAATTAATCATTTCGAGATGATTATAAATCCTATCTCTTATAATCCTTTCCAACACTTTACCCACAACCGAAGTAAGGCTCACTGGTCTATAATTACCAGGGTTGTCTCTACTCCCCTTCTTGAACAAGGGGACAACATTTGCTAGTCTCCAGTCTTCTGGCACTATTCCTGACGACAATGACGACATAAAGATCAAAGCCAAAGGCTCTGCAATCTCCTCTCTAGCTTCCCAGAGAATCCTAGGATAAATCCCATCCGGCCCAGGAGACTTATCTATTTTCACACCTTCCAGAATTGCTAACACCTCCTCCTTATGAACCTCAATCCCGTCTAGTCTAATAGACTGTATTTCAGTATTCTCCTCGACAACATTGTCTTTTTCCTGTGTGAATACTGACGAAAAATATTCATTTAGCAGCTCTCCTATCTCTTCGGACTCCACGCACAACTTCCCACTACTGTCCTTGACCGGCCCCAATCTTACTCTAGTCATTCTTTTATTCCTGACATACCTATAGAAAGCTTTAGGGTTTTCCTTGATCCTACCTGCTAAAGACTTCTCATGTCCCCTCCTGGCTCTTCTTAGCTCTCTCTTTCGGTCCTTCCTGGCTAACTTGTAACTCTCAAGCGCCCTAACTGAGCCTTCACGCCTCATCTCTACATAAGCCTCCTTCTTCCTCTTGACAAGAGATTCAACTTCTTTAGTAAACCACGGTTCCCTCGCTCGACCACTTCCTCCCTGCCTGACAGGTACATACTTCTCAAGGACACGCAGTAGCTGTTCCTTGAACAAGCTCCACATTTCAATTGTGCCCAGCCCCTGCAGTTTCCTTCTCCATTCTATGCATCCTAAATCTTGCCTAATCGCCTCATAATTGCCTTTCCCCCAGCTATAACTCTTGCCCTGCGGTATGTACCTATCCCTTTCCATCACTAAAGTAAACGTAACCGAATTGTGGTCACTATCACCAAAGTGCTCTCCTACCTCCAAATCTAACACCTGGCCTGGTTCATTACCCAGTACCAAATCCAATGTGGCCTCGCCTCTTGTTGGCCTATCTACATACTGTGTCAGGAAACCCTCCTGCACACATTGGACAAAAACTGACCCATCTGAAGTACTCGAACTATAGCGTTTCCAGTCAATATTTGGAAAGTTAAAGTCCCCCATAACAACTACCCTGTTACTTTCGCTCCTATCCAGAATCATCTTTGCAATCTTTTCCTCTACATCTCTGGAACTTTTCGGAGGCCTATAGAAAACTCCCAACAGGGTGACCTCTCCTTTTCTGGTTCTAACCTCAGCCCATACTACCTCAGTAGACGAGTTCTCATCAAACGTCCTTTCTGTCACCATAATACTGTCCTTGACTAACAATGCCACACCTCCACCTGTTTTACCACCTTCCCTGATCTTACTGAAACATCTAAACCCCGGAACCTGCAACAACCATTCCTGTCCCTGCTCTATCCATGTCTCCGAAATGGCCACAACATCGAAGTCCCAGGTACCAACCCATGCTGCAAGTTCACGCACCTTATTCCGGATGCTCCTGGCATTGAAGTAGACACACTTCAAACCACCTTCCTGCCTGTTTTTGTCTTGCATTTAACAAAACTGAAACTGAAGAAACCAAATTCAGAAAAAAACCCAAACTTATATAGCATCATAAGAGGTGCTGATTGGTTGAACTCTGGACGCAGTGGAGGTGTAGCTGGAACTGTTAACCACAGAAATGAAATGATGCTGCAAATCTGAAACAAAACAGAAATTGCTGGAGAAACTCAACAGGTCTGGCAACATCAGTGACCCTTCATCAGAACAAGTAGTAGCTAGAAAAAGATGGTATATATGCTAATGACTGAGTGTTAGAGAAAAGGAATGAGAACATAGATAGAGACAGAGCATAGATGGAGAAAAAGACATTTCGGCAAGCAAAGGGATGGAGAGTGGTAAGCCAGGGAAGGAGAAAAGCTGATAATGGCGACCATTAGTAAGTGAAAATGAGTCAGCTGTGTTGAAAACAGCCCATGTGATGACAAGGGTATGGATAAAGGAAATAGAAAAAGGTATTTAAATTATTGAATTCAATATTGAGTCCTGATGGCTGCAGGGTCCCCAAACAGAAATGAGATGCTCTTCTTCCAGTTTACGCTGAACTTCTCTAGAGTACCACAGCAAGCCCAAGACAGAAATGTTGGCCAGGGAACACTGTGGTGTGTTGAAGTGGCTGGCATCCGGATGCTCGGGGTCATTTTTGAGGACAGAACATAGGTGTTCGCAAAGTGGTTGCCCAGCCTGCAGTTCATTTCCCCAGTGTAGAGGAAACCACACTGTGAGCAGCGAATGTGGTAAACTGTATTGAATGAAGTGCAAGTAAATCACTGCTTCAGCTGGAAGATATGTTTGGAGCCTTTGTTAGTGAGGAGGGAGGAGGTAAATGGGCAGGTATTACATCTTCTGTGATTGCATGGGAAGATGCTGTGGGAGTGTGGAGAGGTGTTGGGAGTGGAGGAGGAGTTGACCATGGTGTCCTGGAAGGAATGGTCCCTGTGGAATGCTGACAAGGGAGGGGTGGTTGGGAATATGTGTCTGGTAGTGGCATAATGTTGGAGCTGATGGAAATGGCAGCTCATGATCCTTTGGATGCAGATACTGTGGTGTCGAAAGTGAGGACCAATTGGGTATCCTATTGGTGTTGTGGAAGGGAAGAGAAGGAGTGAGTGCAGAAGTTCAGGAAATGAGTCAGACCTGGCTGAGGGCCCTGTCAACTACAGAGGTGGGGAATCCTTGGTTGAGGAGAAGGGTGGACATTTCTGAGGCCTCCTGCAGAAGGTAGCATCATCTAAGCAGATACGACGGAGATGGAGAAAGTGGGAGAGTGGAATGGAGTCTTTACAGAAAGCAGAGTGTGAGGATGTATAGTCCAGGTAACAATGGGAGTCAGTGGGTTTGTAGTGGTTATCAGTGGCCATCCCTGGAAATGGGAACAGAGATGTCGAGGAAGAGAAGAGAGGAGACAGAGATGGAACGGGCAAAAGTGAGAGTGAGAAATTGTAAACAGAGTTGACCAAGTTTTCCAATTCTGAACAAGAAAGAGAGCAGCACCTAATATGTGATTGATGTACTGGAGAAAGAGTTGTGGGAAGGGACCTGAGTAGGATTGGAACAAGGCATGTTCACATACTCCATGAAAGGATAGGCAGAACTGGGGCCCATGTGGGTATCCATAGCCACAACTCTGATCTGAAGAAAGTGAGAGAAGTTGAAGGTGAAGTTATTCAAAGTGAGGATGAGCTTGACCAGGTAGATGAGGATGGTGGTGGATGGTGACAGTTCAGACCTTTTTTTTAAGGGAGAAGTGGAGGGCCCTGAGACCACCCCAGTGGGGGTTGGATGTATATTTGGATTGCATGTCTGTGGTCAAGAGGAGGTGGCTAGATCCCACAAAATGGAAATTCTGAAACTGGCATAAAGCTTCAGAAGCATCAGAGATCTAATTGGGAAGGGACTAGACAAGTGGAGAAAAAAAATTAGTCAAGATAGATAGAGATAACCTCCTTGGGCAGGTTCAGGCAGAAACAATGGGTCTGCAAGGGTGGTCATAGAGTCACACAGCATGGAATTAGGTGCTTCAGCCCAACTCATTCATGGCAACCAGGTTTCCTAAACTGAATTAGTCCCATTTGCCTGCGTTTGCCCCATTTTCCTCTAAACCTTTCCTATCCATGTACTTGTCTATGTACCTGTCCAAATATTTTTTAAATATTCTAATTATATTCACCTCTACCACTTCCTCAGGCAGCTCATTCCATATACACACCCATTTTTAACTTTGATCTTTCTTTCTACCTTGTTCTTAAGATTCTGTACCTAGGTACTTGTACCTAAGGTAGTGTCTTGTGTGGCAACATTATACACTTTCCTGTGTGCTCCCGTACTTTTATACTTGAGTACGTGTGCCAATAAAAACCAAACCAAAATCAAAACCAAACCCTCTGTGTGAAATGATTGCCCCTCAGGTTGCTTTTAAATCTTTCCCCTCTCAGTTTAAAACTATGCCCTCTAATTTGGACTCCCTACATTGGGAAAAAAGACCTTGGCTATTCATCTTATCTATACCCCTCCCTGTTTATGGATTCTGGGAAGAAGGTAGAAGCAGGTCGCATGGGGTGGGGCTTGGAGGCTATGGAGAGGGAAATCCCTGAATTCAATGAGATTGGTGACTATTGCGGACCCAATGGCCAGATGTTCAACGGTGGGCTCATGGTCCAGGAGGAGATAAGTGGAGAGCTGAGCCTCAGCCTCCGCAATGTAGAGATAAGCACACTAGATAACAACAGCACCTTTGTTGACAGGCTTGATTATAGTTGGTGGTGGGGTCATGGTCCAAGGAGTGATGGGAGGAGGGGTCTGAGAGCTGGTGCTCAGCTTCTGCGATGCAGAGGTCAATATGCAAGACAACAAGAGCACCACCTTTGTCGGCAAGCTCGATCCAACTCTTTGTTTGCCAAACTGTCTTTCTCTCCCTCTGGGCTCCATCTTCATCAATCTTTTCACTCCTTTACCTCCACCACCATCCTCCCAAACCCTGTCTTCAGCATATATACCAGCTTTTCCTAGTTACTACTAGCTCTAAGGAAGGTCACTGGACCTGTAATATTAACTCTGCTTTCCCTCTACAAAATCCTGCCAGACCTGCTGAGTTTCTCCAGCAATTTCTGGTTTTATGTCAGGAAATGTTAACTGTTAGTCTCACTTTGTCAACTTTAATTACCAGATTCCCTTTTGGCTTTGAAAATAAAACAATAAGTCACACTGTTTCAAAAGAAATGAAAGAATGCCAATTTTGTTTTCTAAGAAGAACTGTAGTATTCCTTTCATGTATGGTCCCCAATAATCTTCAGGTATAAGCACTTCATATCATAAAGCTATTTGGTATTTTGATGGCTTGCATCAACTCATTGGTCTTGGAAATTTCCTTTCTTTTCTAACTGTCTTGGATCACAGCGTATATCCAAGCGGTTCTTTTCAGATTCGGGTAAATATAATTAAGAGAGGGCTGAACAACAGCAATTTGCTTAAATATGAATGTTTATTAAGTAATAATAAATGATTATAGTGGTAATAATAAATGGAAAAGAAAAGAGGGAAAAAAGCAACAAGCCTCACGCCTTTCTGGTAAAAACAACAAGTCTCATGTTCTTCTGCTTGTTGGAGATCCCTCAATCGGTGGCTGGTCTGGAGGCTTATGTTCGTTCCTGGCACTGTTCACAATTCTGAGCCGAAATGAAGGTCAGCAGCAGCGGTAGTAGCAGCAGCAGATTGGAACGAAGCTCTCTCTCTCTTATACAGTGTGACAAACGGCCAGTGCAAAGATAGCAGATACAGAAAGACAAAACTGCTGGCTGGTACAGAAAACAGAAGATGGGAAAACAAGTGCAGATCTTGTAAAGGAATGTACACAGGATTCATTCAAGGTCCTGCAGCTTGTCAAGTATTATCCTAAACTTTCCCAACCTATTTTCCCATCTGGTACAATCTATTTTCTCATGCAACTGTTGAATATCATCATTAACTTTTAGCCCTTTGGCCCATCCCATACAATAATACATGTTGCGTATTTGCAAGTTCAACTCTTCACCTTTCTTTCATTTATGCTTTTGTTAAGAGTTTGTTTTTTTTCACAAAGAATGGTTATTGTAACACTTAATGGACAAAATGTTTTCAGTACCTGTCTTTCATAGAATCCGCCCTTAACTATGTCCCAAATACAATCTCATATTCCCTCCTTCAACATGAACTACTGTTTCTGCGGCTAGAGTGCTTTAACAATCCTTTTTATTTTCTTAGCTTCCCGAGTTAAGAGCAACATTTCCTGTTTTCATCTATCAAAAATCTTGAAAGGCATCTACACTATTTGGGGAGGCAATGACCTAGTGGTGTTATCAGTGATTATTAATCCAAAAATTCAGCTAATGTTCTGGGAAGCTGTGTTTAATCCAGCCGGGGCAGATGGTGGAATTTGAATCCAAAAAGGAATCTAGAAGTAAGTGTCTGATGATGACTATGAAACCATGGTCGATTGCAGGAAAAACCCATCTGGTTCACTAATGTCCTTTAAGGAAAGAAATCTGTTATCTTTATCTGGTCTGGCCTACATGTGACTCCAATCCCACAGCAATGTGGTTGGCTCTTAATTGCCCTCTTGGCCATTAGGGATTTGCAATAAATGCTGGCCTAGCCGAGATGCCCAAATTCTGCCCAACATCTTGGCTACCTATTGGGAAGACTGGCATGAGAAATATCACCAACAAATAACTAATTTCATGTCTTAGGCCACCCAAGAATGGAAACTTTAATATCTATTTTCCCATAATTAACTTTTTAATGTTTTATTTGCCTTTAAAACATCCTACATTTTAGGGTGATTCATCAAAGTACATAGATCCAGACATCAAAAAGAGCATCCTGTCCTGTCTAAGTGTTTAACTGCCGAATTGAGGGTTGCAACTAATCTGTTTCTTCTTTAAGTGTGACATCACCTTTCTGTGATGATCAGACACAATAACGCAGAATAGGAGTAACACTATAAATGGGACTCATGATTCAAAGTTACCCCAGACCTATTCTGTATAATCTATGAATCCAAATATTTAAAATACCCTGACATTTGACGTACAATCTTAAATTCCACTTTAATCAGGATAACTACACATTTCTCAAATGCCATAGTGTTACTCCATAAGGACTCATCAACACACATCATGAAAAGTCCCTGAAATTTCTACTTATGATATCAGTAAAATGTCATACGATCGGCGTTTAGTTAAACAAAATAAGCTTTCAACAAAACAGATCTCATAAAAGACATAACTCAAAACATCAATACATCTGTTTCATTTCCATTCTGCAGGCTTGCCTCATTTGGTAGTTTCAGAAGCAATTGTCATAGGCCCAACTTCCTTTAGTTGCTTCATCAATAACCTTATCTCCATCGTATGGTTAGAAAATGGGGATGTTCACTGATGATTATGCAACGATCAGAACTATTTGGTACTCAGGTACTGAAGGAATCCATGTCCATATTCGGCAAGAACTGTACAATATCAGGGCATTGGTTGATAATTGGCAAAGAACGTTTGTGCCACATAATTGCGAGGCAATGACCATCTCAAAGAATAGTGTGTCTAACTATATGAATTTGACATTCAATGGCTTTATCATTACCAACCTCCTGGGGTTACCCATTGACCAGAAATTGAACTGGACCAATGTAAATACTGTGACTACAACAGCAGGTCAGAGGTGTGAATTCTGCAGTAGGTGACTCATCTTCTGACACCTCAAAGCCAGTCCATGATCTGCAAGGCACAAGTTGTGATGGAATATTCTCCACTTGCCCAGAAAGGTGCAGCTCCACTGACATTCAATAAATTCAGCACCATCCAGGACAAAGCAACCTGCTTAATTGTCACATCATCAGCTACCAAGATGGCAGCAGAGTAGGACTCCTCAGCCAGAGCTCATCCGCTCCATCTATTTCTTTTCTTTTTTTTCTCTTTTTGATTTTGTTTCCCTTCTTTCTTCTTACCGCCTGTCCTTGAGCCTCAAATGAATTTGTTGCAGACTTCCAGCCTAAGCGCGGACTCCTGGCCTTGGTGTAGACTCCCAGCCTTGAGGTGAAGCCAGCACAGTCTCCTGGCCTCAGTGTGGACTCCTGGCCTCGAGGTGAATCCAGCGTGGACTCTCGACACTTCTGACCTCGATAGCCTCGAGGTGAAGTCTGGCACAGACTGGGAGGCTAGGTGCCGGCATGAACTGCGTTGGAATGGCTGCTATTCTGAAGTTCTTAGTTTTTTATTTTCCTAACTTATTCCAAAGAATTTGAACTTAAGAATCTGTACCTAGATACATTTGTACCCAAGGTGGCAGGTGTAAGTAGTGACTTGTAAACTTTTCACTGTAATCATGTGAGTACATGTGACAATAAAAGCTAATTCTAATTCAAATTCATCTTCAACATTCACTCCCTTCACCATGGTGCACAGTGCCTGCAGTTTGTACCATCTACAAGTCACACTGCTGTCACTCACTACAGAGACTCCTTCAACAACAACTTACAAACCTGTGACATCTACCAGGAAGAAAAAGGGCAGTAGAGCACACTGAAGCATACACCAGCCTGACTTGGAACAATATTGCTCTTCCTTCACTATTGCTTGGTCAAAACCCTGGAACTCCTTTCTTAACAGCATTGTGGGGGTGCCTACAAAATCATGGACACCCAACAGTTGAGGCAGTCCAGATGTGTTGTTCAGATAAAGAGTGTCCATCACAACATTTGACAAGTAAAATTCTTTTCTTATGTTCTGGCTCCTTTACCCCATTGATACAAAGTGCACTTCTCCCTTGAAGCTCTAAGCTGCTCTCAGACTCTCCTGGCTGCTAGCCAATGTACAAGCACATGCACATACATGTCTGTTCAACTTCCTTTCCAGTCAGACATTCACAGAATTCTCTTTCTCCAACCCCCTTTTCCCGTGCTCACCCACAATCCCCTTCCCAAACCCTGCATTTTCTCAGAAGCTCCTTTTCCCAGACCCGCTTTGCCAGGATCTTGACTTCTACCTTACAATTGCCCAAACACCACTTCTAGCCTACCCAGACACTCCTATATCATGGACTTAGTTCCCTAGCCTCAGATCTGAATTTGCTGCTGCAGCTGTTGGCCCTGACTTTGGACCACCTCCCCAGATCTGAGTCAAGTCTGTCACTGCCCCAAAACACACCCTGCCACAATTATCCATCTTTGGAAACCAGACAATTCTCAGATGAATTTACCAATCTGTGTCAGACCATTTGTGTGTATACAAGCCTCTCTGCTCCTATGATGCTGCTTGGCCTGCTGTGTTCATCCAGCCCTGCACCTTGTTGTCTCTGTGTCTATACATGCTTTAGTTGCTACTGAAGCCCATGCCTGGGCACAGAATGGGAAGCTAAATTCCAGGACAATCTCAGAAAATCTGGAATGGTTTGTTTAAGGGGAGGCGATGGCCTAGTTGTATTACCACTGGACTGTTAATCCAGAGACCCAGGTAATGTTCAGGGGACCTGTGTTTGAATCTTACCACAGCAGATGGTGGAATTCAATTAGTTTGGAATTAAGAGTTTGATAATGACCAAGAATCCATGATTGTTGTAAAAACCCATCTGGTTCATTAATGTCCTTTAGAGAAGGAAACTGCGATCCTTACCTGGTTCGGCCTACATGTGGGTCCAGATCCACAGCAATGACTCTCAACTGCCCTCTGGGCAATTAGGGATGGGCAATAAATGCTGGTCTAGCCCAGTGCTGCCCACACCTTCTGAATGAATATAAAAAAAAGCCTATTTGTATGTATAACTTGCATATGTTACTTGCATATGTTAACATTAACGATATAGCTGGGGGCTGATGTGGAGGTGAGCAGATACATGGGGGTGCATTCATTGGATAATAATTTATGTACCTATAGACAGGCTCTTCAGTAGATTTTTAGTCATAGAATAATAGAGCCGTACAGCATGGAAACAGACCCTTCAATCCAACTCGTCCATGCCAACCAGATATTCTAAATAAATTTAGTCCCATTTGCCAGCATTTTGCCCATACCCTTCTAAATCCTTCCTATTCATAAATGGATCCAGATGCCTTTTAAACGTCGTAATCGCACCAGCCTCCACCACTTCCTCTGGCAGCTCATTCCATACATGCCCCACCTTCTGCGTGAAAAAGTTTCCCCTTAGTTGCTTTTTATATCTTTCCCCTCTCACCTTAAACCAATGCCTCCTAGTTTTGGACTCCCCCACCCTGGGGAAAAGACCTTGCCTATTTACCCTATCCATGCCTCTCATGTTTTGATAAACCTCTATAAGGTCACCCCTTAGCCTCCGACACTCCAGGGAAAATATCCCCAGCCTATTCAGCCACTCTCTGTAGCTCAGACCCTCCAACCTTGGCAACATCCCCAAAAATCTTTACTGAACCCTCTTTAGTTTCACAACATCCGTCCTGTAGGGGGAGACCAGAATTGCACACAATATTCCAAAAGTGGCTGAACCAATGTCAGGTACAGTTGTAACATGACCTCCCAACTCTTATACTTAATGCACTGACAACTAAAGTCAAGCATACCAAACACCTTCTTCACTATCCTAGCTACCTGCCACTCCACTTCCAAGGAACTACGAAACTGCACTCCACAGTCTCTTTGTTCAGCAACACTCCCTAGGACCTTATCATTAAGCGTAAAAGTCCTGACCTGATTTGCCTTTCCAAAATACAGCACCTCACATTTATCTAAATTAAACTCCATCTGCTACTCCTCGTTTTCGATAATTAAGTGATTAGTATCATGCAAGAGACTAAGGTTTAATTCTCCAAAGGAAAATAGTTGCTCCCGATGTTGTTACCTATTAAAGGTGGGGACAGTTTTCCTAACACTTCTGAACTTTGGCTATCCAGTGTGGGGTGTGTGGGCAGGCAGGGAAGGGAACTTTCTTGTTAACCTGGGCCTGGATAGAGAAGCTCAAAATAGTTCCAGGCAGTTGAGGAGGCTGTTAGGCTTGATAACCACTGAAGAGGGGCAGGCAGTGTTAATGCCCAGGAATCCTTAGAGTACATGCACACAGTATCCAATGGTATTCTTGAGACTTTCTACACCTGATGGGCTCAATAAGGGCTGGACTGCATTATCTTCTTTGACATTGTCCTTTTAATGTATTAGTTAAGCTTGCTTTAAAGTCTTGATTTTCAGTTACATTGATCTTTAAATTGTGATTCATTAGTTAGTTAGTTTTGTTCATTTGGTACTCGAGAGTATAAAATGTCACTTTGGGCACTTGTACTTCATGGTAGAGTTAGGAATAGTGCATCTTTGATGCCTCATTTTGTTATGAAACCTAAAATATGGGTAAAGATGGACTTCTTCATGAAGTTTGAAGTTTAATAGCAGAGTAGTGATAGAATGGAAACTACTCACCACTTGATCCTGCTGTAACCCTGACCTGTTTTCTTTCGTTATATCTTACTTGGAGTCAATTAGGCTCCTGCGGGACCCTCGTCACTAAGAGGATGCCTGCTGTTGCTGCCTCAGGCTCACAGTTGTAGTATCTGCATTGGATGTGGCATGTGTGTGGAAGAACACAGAGGAGAAGCGTAGAAGACTTACTTTTTAAGGTCTTAAACATTCGTGTTAGGAGTCTGTGTGGGAGAGAGATCAACTGCAGGGTTCTCTCCCAATATTCATTATCTGGGTGTTTACTCCTTGATCCTACAGGTTTCTGTCACCTTTCTTCTGATGGGTTGACAGTGGCATTAAGCTCAGAAACCTGGCTGTTTATCCTATTCAACTTCTCTCCTGACAGTTACATTTAATGAGCAGGAAAGGGCTGCCTTGGTGAGGGAAGGTGAGAAAGAATGAAAGTTGTTCAGGCATGTGAAGGTAACAAAAACAGAAACAAAAACAAGAAAAAGTGTGCAGGTAAGCCTTGCTGCCCATTTTACTTCATTATTTTGCTTGACTTTGACTGGGACATTGAAGGAAAATCCAGCCAACAGTGCTAATCTATGCCAAAGCGTATGCTCTAGCACCAAAGCAAAAGTGTAGTATTTGGTACAACAAGGTGCAGGGCTGGATGAACACAGCAGGCCAAGCAGCATCATAGGAGCAGAGAGGCTGACGTTTCGGGCCTAGACCCTTCATCAGAAAAGGGGGAGGGGAAGGGGGTTCTGAAATAAATAGGGAGAGAGTGGGAGGCGGATAGAAGATGGATAGAGGAGAGGATAGGTGGAGAGGAAACAAACAGGTCGAAGAGGCGGGGATGGAGCCAGTAAAGGTGAGTGTAGGTGGGGAGTTAGGAAGGGGATAGGTCAGTCCAGGGAGGACGGACAGGTCAAGGGGGCGGGATGTTCAGTTAGTGCTAGAAAGTGTCATCAATTCTGTGTTTGGTGGTCTCAGGGCACAGAAGGAATTGTGGCAGTTTCCAGGATATCTTGCACAGACCTGCATAAAAAAACATCCAGTGGTCACATACCAGCTGACATTGATAGAGTGGAATCCCTTCCAGTTAACAAAATAAAAACTGCTGGTGTACTGATGGTGTCTTGATTGCTGCTTGTGTGCAGTCTCTGCAAGAATCCAGCCAACACAACAAGATGTGAGAGTCCTCTGACTCTGACTGTCTTCATCAGCGGCAGATGCAAGCCCCTGACAAACATGGCATTGGTTACCTGCAAGACACACTTGTGGACAGTGGACACCAAATGCTGCAAGGGTCATCAGGAGACCCCTGGAAGAAGCCAGAAGCAAACAAGTTCAGGGCTGTGGTGACTTGAATACATGGCCAGCTGGGTGACTGAGAAGGACAACTTGTTTCAGAAATTTGCAGATATCGGCATTGACCTGTTGTGAAAGCCTGAGCTTCCTGACACACTATTGCTTTCCAATTCTTAGTGAGCTTAACCCACTGCCTGTATGTTCTGTGCTGGCAGCATTCCCTCCTTTGAGTAGGTGCTCTGTATCCATTTCCACTGTCCGTATTGCTCGAGAGAAAGCAACTGCTATTGGGTTTTGCTGCCGTTGCTGATGGTGGTGCTGCACCTTTTACTTCTCATTGAAGCTCAGCAGTTACCTAAGCTGCTCCAGTGCTGCACAGAGGCTGACAGCAGATCAATGTAAGGGCCGAGCTAAGAGAAGTGACTTCCAAAAGGTTGGGAATCACCTGTACAATGAAACTAAGTAACCTCACACTTCTCACGTTATGCTCCACCTGTAACCTTGTTGTCCACTCATTGACTTGTCTATATGTCTTTGCAGTCTCTCTGTGTCCTTCTCACAACTTGTGTTTCCAATTAGCTTTGTATTTTCGGCAAATTTAGACATGTTTCTCTCTGCCTTATGATTGGAGAATCTGGAATTGTTTTCCTTTGAGCAGAGGAGATTGAGAGGGGACAATGTTGAGGTATATAAAATTATGAGGGACATTGATAAAGTAGACGGGAAGAAACTTTTCCCCATGATGGCGAAATCAATGATTTGGGGCAAAGATTTAAGATAAGGGGCAGGAGGCTTAGCGGAGATGTGGGGAAAAGCTTTTTCACCCAGAGAGTGGTGTAAACAGGAGGTTGAGAGTAGTGAGGTGATAAATAAGGTTTCAACCCTATCGCAGGAGTGTACCAGCAGGCAGGAAGGTGGTTTGAAGTGTGTCTACTTCAATGCCAGGAGCATCCGGAATAAGGTGGGTGAATTTGCAGCATGGGTTGGTACCTGGGACTTCGATGTTGTGGCCATTTCGGAGACATGGATAGAGCAAGGACAGGAATGGTTGTTGCAGGTTCCGGGGTTTAGATGTTTCAGTAAGATCAGGGAAGGTGGTAAAAGAGGGGGAGGTGTGGCATTGTTAGTCAAGGACAGTATTACGGTGACAGAAAGGACGTTTGATGAGAACTCGTCTACTGAGGTAGTATGGGCTGAGGTTAGAACCAGGAAAGGAGAGGTCACCCTGTTGGGAGTTTTCTATAGGCCTCCGAAAAGTTCCAGAGATGTAGAGGAAAAGATTGCAAAGATGATTCTGGATAGGAGCGAAAGTAACAGGGTAGTTGTTATGGGGGACTTTAACTTTCCAAATATTGACTGGAAACG